>NW_028190677.1:0-63324 GCF_048542155.1 Nylanderia fulva
AACCGGTCAAATGGAAAGCTTGTAACAAATTGGTACAGGAAGGAAACGTGTTCGAACAGATATATGAATTTCTTTTCCAATCACCTTTTTAAGTATAAAATGAACACAATTTTTAATCTTGTAGATCACACGATTCTCTTATCTAATGACCAGTTTCACGACGAGAATATTAATATCGTGAAACAGATTTTATTTAATAACTGTTTTCCTAAACATATAATTGATTGTTGGGTTAATAAAAGGATTAATTTTTTAAAACACAGAAATATGAATGAATCGAGTAATGAGCAAAATATTGTTGATAAGTCTCCTTTCATTTTACTATCTTATGTTAATAGCTTAAGCGATATCGATCGAATTTTTAAAAATATCGGATTTAATGTTGTTCATAATGTTCCTAAAAACCGAATCATTTAATTACACTCGGCAAGGATAGACTGCCTACAGATAAAAAGACTGTAGTAGTTTACAAAATTAATTGTAATGATTGCAACGTGTCATCGGACAAACAAAGAGATATCTATGTACACGTATAAAAGAACATTTCAGCAACATCAAAATGCATTCGAGTAATTTATCAGTTATCAGCAAACATAAAATTGAATTCGATCACGATTTTGACTGGACTTTACCTGTTATTTTGCATAGTGAAAAACACGTAAGAAAAAGAGAAATCGCTGAAATGTTTTTTATTAAGGGAAATAATAACCGCTATTAATTTACAAAAGGATACCGACAATCTAAGTAATATCTACGACAAAATAATAAAGGTCGTTTAGTTTCCAGTAACTCGTCTAAGAGTCTTGACGTGTTGTCAAACCGATACTATGTTCGTTCTTGACATCTTAAAATTATAATTTTATTTTTATTTTTACAGGTATGTTTCGCTTCTTTTTATCATTTTGTAACTGTTAGTGAAGTAATTTTGTTTTTTATTGTATTAATCTCTGTCTATGTATATCTAGATCATTTAATAAGGACTCAAAGAAGGGTCGAAACGTTGTGATTAAATAAATAATATTTGCCAGTACGGTCGAGAGAAGATTCTTATCTTATATTAATTTTAATTCTCGAATATCCATTATGTACATAATTTTAATTTTCAAATATCCATTATGTACATAATTTTAATTTACTGAATTTTAATTATGTATATAGTTTTAATTTCTGAATTATAATTATGTATATAATTTTAATATCTTAATTTTCGTTATGTATCAAGTATCAGGCAACACAAACGCGCACGAAGCGCGCATTATTGATTTCGTTTTTATTTTTTATTTTTCAACTGTCAAACTATTAATATTCACGATGGCTGTTGTTTGATACTATTAAATAATGCGCAATGTTAATCAAGACAACTAATTAACATTGCGAAATATTTGTGATAATTGATTTTGCATGCCTTTTATAAAAAGGAATTCTTGTATGTAAACAGAAAATAAATACAAAAATATTTATTAAAATAAAATTATAATTAAAAAATTAGTATACTTGATGAAATATTATATGGTACGGAAGCAAAGTGCAAATTTTCACTTAAACAATTTCTTTTTCTAATGCATTATATCGTATATATATATATATATATATATATATATATATATATATATACAGAGTGGGCCATTTTAAAAAATACGATTAATTTTCTCGTAAACTAAGCGAAATATCGAAAAATAATTCAGACATGTGTTGTATGGTTTCGAAGGGGCTATAAAATGGTGCCATTAGTTTGACCTTGGATATTCAGTTAAAGGTCATGCGAAGATCACCTCAATTTTTTTAAATGGCACCCCCTATTTTTTATTACATATTCTTGTAGCTGATCTCGAGAGCTTTCCAAAACACTGCAGTCAAATGTTTCCATTGCGTACTTTTCGTGTTATAAAGCTCGAAAGTTACTACCTTTTGATAAAAATACAAAATTATTTCTTAAAATATTCACTTTCCGATAGTCTTATTTTACATGCTCCGACCAATCAGGGCAAAGTCCAAGCATGATCCAGCTAGTTAAGACAAGATCCGGACACGATCGTATTTTTTAAAATGGCCTACTCTGTATATATATATATATATACTTATTTTCAACATTTTGTAGATTTTAAACATCGAAAAATTAAATTGATCAAAAATTATCTCATCGTTTAAAAATTATACACATTTAAAATCTACAAAATTTTGGAAATAAGTTATTAGAATATAAAGATTTATAGAACATGAAATTAGTTGTCTGAAGCAAATTACATTTATAAACACATAACCCGTTATTTTTACATACATAAAAACTTGTGCGTTTATTCAAAATAAGAAGAAAAAGACAGTAAGAATAAGAAAGACTGAGCAACGGAGACAGAAAGAGAGAGAGAGAGAGAGAGAGAGAGAGAGAGAGAGAGAGAGAGAGAGAGAGAGAGAGAGACAGAAAGCACATGTTTATTATTATTTTCCTTTAGAGGTCTGTGTTATTCTTTTCTTAAATTATGTATTATAAACTCCAAACAAACAATCACCGCGAATAAAACCAATATAAAATCAATTTTAAATTGTATAAATTATAAACTTGATAATAAAATAGACGATTTTTTCTCAGCGAAAACGTCGTAGTATAAATATATTTCGAGTTAGTTAAACGATTAAAAATAAATGGTTTTTCGCAAACTAAGCCTTGTAGAAATAAAATATTAACAACTCACATTCGTCAATTCCTTTTAAGTAGGATTTACTATTCGTAGAACTTTAATTTAATTTTATCAATATTTATTTTATCAAATCTTTCTAATTAAGATAATATTTTTTATATATTCTTATCATCAATATATATATATATATATATATATATATATATATATAACATTATTTTTTGATTATAAAAATAAAAATTAAATTTTAATCTTAGTATTTATAACATTGGCATTATTTGAAATTATCTCTCGATTAAAATTTAAAGATAATTTTGAAACTATTCTGTTTACTACTAATATGTTGGAAATTCTTTAAAATTCTGTTATACTGTATGATAAAATTTTTTGTTAATTTGTAGACAAATATATAATTTTATATTTTTAACTTATTTTGACTTACCTAATATTTCGGAACTGTATATTGATTGCAAAATTATATTGATAAAAATTATATATTTTTTAAATTACTGCACCAAACTAATGCTTTATCAGTATGCAATGTTCGAAGAATCGAATATAATTATTCACTCACACTTTATTATAATCGTTATATTTACCACGATATGATTCAAAAGACCACGAAAGACTGACTGATTCTCTGGACGTGTCATCATGATAAATATGATGTGTTAGATCAACAAAATTTCTAAGGTCGTTTATATATACAATATATATATATATATATATATATATATATGTATATATATATATATATATATATATATATAAATATATTTGTGTGTGTGTGTGTCTGTCGATAATTTTATGTACTAATTTTATCTTATAATAATATTTTTAATTTAATAATTTTAGTAATTATTTCAATAATTCTTAATAATTTTATTTATCTTATTTATATTAATTATTTTTAATGAAAATTAATATTCGCGATACCTTTCTTTGTTCAGCATTTTATTTAGTGTCAGAATTACTCAATTAAAATCAGCCACGGATCTCTTTCTAATAAAAGCTCAACTTTCGTTTTTAGATCTTTCGAAGAACAAATTGAGTTTTCTACCGAAAAGATGGAGCGAGATTTTCATGTCTTTAAAATATTTGAATTTAAACGATAATCAATTTACTATTAGAGCCTTTATCTCTGGCAAGTGTGTCTTTGTTATCTCTGGTTATTGCCATTGATTGAGGTGAACCTGGCGATAAATCCTCTAGAATATTTAAATGTTAGCTATTTCAAGAACTTGTCGCAGAATCTTCCTATGAATTTAGTGCAGGGATCAAGTTTGCATACTCGAGTTTCAATAAATGCAAAACGAATTAACAATATTAAAAATACTGTTAGATCACATAAAATTATGCTGTAGATGTTTTCTTATAAAGTCAATGTTTAATTTTAAAAGTTCTAGATTTTTTATATTTATTTCAGTATAACGAATTACTATTTTTATTCGAATTTTTTGGTCATGTTGCAACACTGTTGTAGATTGTTAAAATATTATTTTGCTAAAATAGATTAGACATTTTTTATTAAAAAATAGTAAGAAACGATAAATAATAGGGAGACAAATAAAATAATAAGATAATGTTTAATATTATTTATCGCGTTGATTGGAAGAAGCACATGTTAGACGCGAACTTATTGAAAACATTAATTTGATAATAAGTTTTTTATACTTTTTATGTTCTATCTATGCTTACATCTCTTTTAAATGTAAGTATTAATAATAAAAAAATTAGAAAATAAAAAATAAAAAATAAAAAACAATTAGAAAAAAATATAAAAAATAAAAAACAATTAGAAAAAATTAAAAAATTAGAAAATAAAAAATAAAAAATAAAAAACAAAAAATTTAAAGTAAAACAAAACAAAAATTAAAAATAAAAATAAAAATTAGAAAATAAATAAAAAATAAAAAACAAAATTAAAGTAAAAAACAAAACAAAAATTAAAAATAATAAAAGAACAAAAAAATTATAAGTATAAAAAATAAGCTTGTAAAAGTTTGAAATAATCACACATAAATAAAGTCTGTTGTTTATTATATAATTTTTCTTATTTAAATTTATTGTTATCATACATATTTAGCGCTATATAATTTACAAAAATTTCAGATTTTTGAATTCAAAAAATTTTTTTAATTATAATTATCTTAAGAGTATCATTGATATTATCATCATCATCCTTAACAATCTGGGAGTAGGTTTTTCGCATATTTTTTGGTTGTGGTTGAAATGTTTGTTTTCTGGAATTTTTATCTTCATTTGGTATTATTTTATAATTTATTTTTTCTGATGATTTTTAAGTATTAATGCTATTAATGCTTTTAGTATTTTTATTTTTAAGTCTTTGCATCTCCTTTGCTACCATGCATCCTCTATAGTTGGCTGGATGATTTTCTCCACAATGAACACATTTTGGTAACTCATTATCTTTTTTCTTACATTCTTTAAAATAATGTTTTCCAGCACATTTAACGCATCTTGGTTCTCTGTTGCAATATTGTTGGGTATGTCCGTACGCTTGACACTTTCTGCATTGCGGTATCAATTTATTTGTTTTAAGTGGTTGAATTTCCACTTTACATTTCATAATGTTGCTGATTTGGAAGATTTTGTTAATATCTTCTTCTGTGTCGAAGGATAACACAAACATATCTAATGGTTCTTTCCTTTTCCAGCTTTGTTTGTTAACTACATTTTGAACTTTAAACCCTTGTCTTGTCAAGTCCGCTATTATGTTTTCTTCCTTGCTAGAATGATGTAGATTTTTAGCCATAACACGTATGGGTCTTATCTGTTTATTTTCATACGAGTGAAAGCTGAGGTTATTAGTTTTTAGAATATTAACTAATTGTCGGTAGGCATCACTATTTTTTGCATTAATTTTAATATTATTTTTATTCATAACTTTTACTTGGAAGTCATTTTCTGCTATGTCTTTCTTAATAATATTATAAAATTCATCATAGTTTTGAATATCATCTATCATAATTGGTGGTGGTAATGATGTCTTTTTTATTTTTGTCTCTGTTTCTGTTGGTGTCCCCGTAAGTTTTTTTATTAGTTGAGGGGGAGTAAGAGATGTGTTTAACTTTCTTTTCTTATTTTTATTTTTAATTCTAATCCATTCTGTCTCTTTAGCTAACTCTTCCTCATCAGTTTCGTAATTGATATTATTGATAGTACTCTGTGGCGTACTCACTCCCTCCGATTTCAGCTTTCTCAGCTCTGAGCTCAATTCATTCAGCTGTTGTTGCAGTTTGTTTACTGTTTTCTCTAGCGATTTTCTAATCATCGTTTCTTTTTTCCATTCTTTACAATAGTTGAGGTGTTGTTCCCTCTCATGTTGTTCGCTGTCTATCTCCATTCCAGAGCTGATTGCTGAAGAATTTTTTATAATATTGCTCAAAGATTTTAAGGATGGTGATCTCAATAACCTAGAGCTTTTTTTAAAGGGGTCATTAGGCTGCAATAGTTGGCTCTCCCCAGAATCCATAGAGCCGACCTCTTGAGAGGGTGGATTTTCCAGTAATACTGGTCTGCCACCTGGGGTAATATTTCCTGTCGTTTTATCCATTGCATTATAATGATTTAGTAGTTTATACCTTCTGCCAGGTGGTTTTTACTGCCGTTCCTCTGGAAATCAGACGCAGACCAGAAAGCCGCTCAGTATGAGTCAGACGCTTCTGGATTTATTGGATTTTAGTGGACTTTTACCACAAGCATTCCTTACTGCGGGTATTTCTATTGCCCTACCCGCCGGGCAAAAACTAGATAAACTAGATAAAATCCTACAAAACTAGATAAAATCCTACAAAAATTAGATAAACAACAAACCCAATTCAGTGAATATAATGAGCGTTTAAAAATACTAGAAAAGTGCACTAAGGGAGCAATCCCTAAATCAAAGAAAAATGGCTAACTCTCTAAGAATACTATCATGGAATGCAAACGGACTATTAAAACATCAACATGAACTACAAGCATTCCTAGACATAAATAAAATTGATGTGTGCCTTATATCAGAAACGCACTTCACTAAACAAACATACATAAAACTAAGAAACTATAAATTCTATCATGCCCTACATCCTGATAATTCAGCTAAGGGTAGAAGTGGAATTATAATTAAAGAAAACATCTACCATAATGAAGAATCAAAAATCGAAACAGAAGAAATACAGGTAATGGCGGTTAACATTAAAACAAAAAAATGTACTATAACAATAGCAAGTGTGTATAGTCCGCCAAAACATGCAATCAAGAAGAAGCAATACATGGAAGTATTTAAAAATATCGGAAATAGATTCATCATTGGTGGAGACTTCAATGCAAAACATACGTATTGGGGATCAAGGCTGATAACCACTAAAGGAAAAGAACTTCTTAATGCAATAAAAGAATATAAATGTGAACCTCTTTCAACTGGAAAACCGACTTACTGGCCCACTGATCCGGCTAAGGTTCCCGATTTAATTGATTTTTTCATAATTAAAAACGTTTCATGCAACTACCTACATATTGAAGATTACCAAGATATGAATTCGGACCACTCTCCTATCATGCTAACACTATATGAAAATATCATTCAAAAAGCGAATAATCCAGTTCTTACCAACACAAAGACAGACTGGGCAAATTTCAGAAGAAGCTTAGAAGAAAAAATTAAACTAGCAGTACCCTTACAAACAAAAAAACAATTGGACTCGGAAGTAGAGAAATTTGTTATTAATATTCAGCAAGCAGCATGGAAGAATACCCCTGAAATCAAAAAGAGGCTAAAAGGCAATAACTATCCACGAGAAATTAGAGAGTTACTTGCAGAAAAACGAAAAGCAAGAAGAAAATGGCACCAAACTAGAGCTCCACAAGACAAAACTATATTGAATAATCTCACGTCGCAACTGAGAAATACAATTAAACAATTTAAAAATGACTCTGTAAGTGCCTACCTGAGAGAATTGACAAGTGATAAAAATACAGATTACTCACTGTGGAAAACAACTAAAAAACTCAAGAGACCCATCATGCAAGTTCCGCCGATTAAAAACACAGATGGAAGCTGGGCTAGAAACAATGAACAAAAAGCAATAAGATTCGCAGAACATCTAGAATCTATATTCCAACCCAATATAGGAGAGGATAATGATACAATCAATACAATCAATACAAAAATAAATCAGGACAATGAAGCAATCCCCTCAACATCGCCAGCAGAGATCAAAGATATGATTAAAAACAACATTAATCCAAAGAAAGCCCCTGGATTTGATTTAATAACCGGACAAATACTAAAAGAGCTTCCAAGAAATGCATTGGTGAAATTAACCAATCTAATCAATGCTTCATTTCGATTAAAATACGTACCTCAAAGTTGGAAATTAGCAGAGGTTATTATGATATCTAAGCCAGGTAAATCGCCACATGAAGCAACCTCATACCGGCCAATATCTTTATTACCAATAATGTCGAAATTGTTCGAGAAGCTTCTTTTGAAAAGACTGAAACCTATCATAGAGAGGAAAAACCTAATCCCAAATCACCAGTTTGGTTTTCGGAATAGTCATTCTACAATCGATCAAGTACACCGAATAACAAGCATAATTGAAAAAACGTTAGAGGAAAAAAAGGTATGCTCCACAATATTCCTGGATGTGGCACAAGCTTTTGATAAAGTTTGCCATGAAGGATTAATGCATAAACTCAAAATACTCATTCCTGTACAATATACAAAAATATTACAATCCTATATATCAGGAAGATACTTCAGGATTAAGCAAGAAGATGCTTATTCTGCCTTAAAGGAAATCAAAGCAGGAGTACCGCAAGGCAGTGTATTGGGGCCGGTCCTATACCTCCTATATACTAGCGACCTACCTGTGTTAGAAAATAATATTGTTGCTACATTTGCCGATGACACCGCAATTATGGCAGTTGGTGATAATAATATTGAATCAACAGAAAAACTACAAGCAGCCATCGCCGAAATAGAATGCTGGACAAAGAAATGGCGAATTAAATTAAATGAATCGAAATCTGTTCATGTTGATTTCACCAATAAAAGGATAGACTACAAACCGGTATATATAAATCATCAGGTAGCTCCTAATTTTTTAATTTTTTCTAATTGTTTTTTATTTTTTATATTTTTTTCTAATTGTTTTTTATTTTTTATTTTCTAATTTTTTTATTATTTTTTTTTATTTATTTTCTAATTTAAACATTATTTTCTAATTTAAACATTAAAACTTTGTTGGCAGCAGTCGGGAGTTTTTTTTTTGTAAAAAATTTTATTATTATTTTCTAATTTTTTTATTTTCTAATTTATTTTTTTTTTATTTTTTATTTTCTAATTTTTTTATTATTTTTTTATTTTCTAATTTTTTTATTATTTTTTTTTTATTTATTTTCTAATTTAAACATTATTTTCTAATTTAAACATTAAAACTTTGTTGGCAGCAGTCGGGAGTTTTTTTTTGTAAAAAATATTATTATTTTCTAATTTTTTTTTTTTCTAATTTATTTAATTAATTATTTCATTCTTTTAAAAGCTGTAAGCGCGAGCGTACTATCTTCATGTATACATAAAATACATTTTACATGATAGCATCGAGCGTTAATAAGTGTCTGCGCAGAAAATCACTGCAGAGATGTCAAATGAAATCAATTTTTGCTTCTTGCAGCAAAATAACACCATGTCACACCGAGATATTTATATTATATTCATGAATGAATAATAACTATTCGATGAATATAATAAATATGAATATATAGTTAATATCATTAATCAATACGAATGTTTGTATATTATAAAATAATTTTTTGATTTCTACTGTATATTCGTATGACTCATGTTATTAGCTGCAATTATTACAAAGTAGCATGATGTTTCTTCTATTCCTCATTCCTGCTTGTGATTATAATCATATATTATGGCCATTGGTGATTCCTCTACTCTTTCTTCAGATAATAAGACGCAACATTGCTGCCAACATGCACATTTAGAGTGCGGCGCAACTATGCTGCCCATATATGTACCGCAAGCTTCCTGCTACTCTTCTTTTTGCTGTTCTTATGCTGTTTCTTCATTCTTTTGTCTCTCTGTTTCTTCATCCTACACATGTAAAAGTTTTTATTATGTAATATATATATTACAATGTATATAATATAATAATAATAATAAAGACACACATACACTCACCATGTGACTGCAATGTTCTATATTCTTTCCAAATATTTTTCTGCTACAATTTTTTTAATTAATATAATATAATATAAATAGAGAGATAAATAAAAAAAATAGCTAGATAGATAGATTGATAGATAGAGAGAGACAGATGACAAAGACAGATGACAACAATATCTTATATCAAATACGTAAACTTGTACGCAGTTATAATTATGGCTTCGACAAATATATTAACTTTCTTATGGCTATATAAGTTTATACATTATGTAATCACAAGTAAGTTTATATATTTGTATAGCCTTAATTATTATTACATATGTGAATAATCTTTTGTAGTAGATAATTGGCTCTGTAAGTTAATATATTTGTCTGCATTGCCATAATTATTGGTGCGTAAGCTAATATCTTTGTATAACTATAAATATATTTGTATACATATTTTTAATTAATTATATAATTATTATATAATATACAAATAAGAGAGAAAATAACTATATACATTTATACAATTATATATGTGGATATTTATAGCAATGTGGCTACGCAGCAAATTTAATAGCAAATAAGTGGCTACGCAGACAAATATAAATTCATATAGCCATGTTATGACTACAACAGATTAATTATATTATTAATTATATTATATATTTTTATTAATTATTAATAACAAGACTTACTCGTTTTCTATTATTAATAATGTTTTCTTCTTCAGATATCTCCAAGCGAGTATCTTCTTCCTACATATAAATAAAGAAACAATAAATAAATAATAATAACAATATCCTAAATAAAGAAAAAAACAATAAATATAAAAGAAGAAACTTACTCCTTTATTTATATCTTCTTGAGATATATCCATAATAATACACTTCACTTAATATTGTTGTTGACAATAACACGCAACAGGTGACAGCTAACCTATCCTATCAGTCCCGCCATTATTACTTCGAGATGTATATACCAATGTCACCAACATTCCCTATCCGGATACTACAACGAATCTCATTGGTGAATCATTTTTCCTCTTAGGTTCACACAGCAGCCAATGAGAGACCGTATTGACGAAATAATACTCATTTTTTACTTTTTATTAATAGAATAAATAACGATAATAATACGCTTTAAACCTTCCTTGATTAATAAGAAACTTATGTTCCAAAGTTGATATAAAACTATGCAGTAGTTATCGAGAATTAAGGTCACGACCGATCCGGGCTCGATGAAACGCATACTCCCTCTCTTTTCGCCAACCTACGGTTGGCAGCAGTCGGGAGAATTAATTAAATATAATTAAGTTAAAATTCCGATTAACACATTTTGCAGTATATCTTTGTCTATTAAAAATATTAGTAATAAGCGGCGAATTATGTTGCACAATTTGAAAGTTATGTAATATAATTTAATAAATATTAATATTAAAACTGATATTTTATTTAAATAATTTTATTGAAATTAAAGAATTTTTAAAAAGTGCGAGGGAAACCTCAGCGACTCACAATTTGGGTTCAGACAGGGGTTAGGCACGAGGGAATCAATAGTAGCAACACACGCCCTGGTGCAAAATTGTTATGACCAGAGGAAGGATGTATGCCTGTGCTTTATAGATTATGAGAAAGCGTTCGACAAAGTTCAACATCATAGGCTTATGAAGGTTCTCAGAAAAACAGATATAGATACAAAGGACATTCAATGTATTGAAAGCTTATATTGGAATCAAAAGGCACGAATCAGGATTGACGGGGAAGAAACCAACGCGGTTGAAATCTACAGAGGGGTCCGACAAGGATGTGTTCTCTCACCCCTTCTGTTTAACCTATACTCTGAGGTTATTTTCCGAGAGGCACTCGAGGATATTGAGAAGGGCATAAAAGTGAATGGAGAATGGCTAAACAATATTCGATACGCAGACAACACAATGGTAATTACAGACAACATGGACGATCTAGAACAACTTCTTGACATAGTAGGACAGCACAGTAAAGACATGGGATTGAACATCAACATTAAGAAAACAAAATTCATGGTTATCACCAGAGAACCGGACAAGTTCAGAAACGCTAGCTTAAAACTAGAAGGCAGACCGATAGAACGAGTAAATAGATTTAAGTACCTGGGAACGTGGATGTGCGAGGATTGGACGTCGGAGATGGAAGTAAAATGCCAAATAGAAATGGCTCGCAAGGCATTCATGAAATTTAAAAAAGTTCTCACCAATACGGACTTCGATCAAAATCTGAGAATGAGATTCATTAGGTGCTACATATGGTCAGTGCTTCTATATGGAATGGAGGGATGGACACTGAAAGTTTCTGAAATGAATAGACGGCATTCGAAATGTGGGTCTACCGCAGAGTCCTAAAGATACCGTGGACGGCGAGAACCATCAATGGAGATGTCTTGAAACGATTGGGCAAGGATCGGGAAATATTGACTACAATAAAAAGGAGGAAAACGGCATACTTGGGCCACATCATGCGTAATACAAAGTATGAGCTGCTACAAAGAATTATACAGGGAAAGATCGAAGGGAAAAGAGGATTAGGACGCAAAAAACTGTCTTGGCTTCGAAATATTAGACAGGACTGCGCACGGTGGAGGAGTTGATCCATGTGGCGAGAGACGAAGAGAGGATGCAGGAAGTGATCGCAAACATCCATTAGTGGATAGGCATACGAAGAAGAAGAAGATTGAAATTAAAATGTTGATTTACACAAGAGAGGAAGGGCGAGAGAGAGAGAGAAAGAGAGAGAGAGAGAGAGAGAGAGAGAAATTGTGTTGTGATTTAATGTGAACTAAAAAATATTAATCAATCACAAATTTTATATAATAACATATTTAATGTAAAAGATATTTAAATATTGAACATATAAGCACATAATTATAATTAGTTGATATATAACTTTAACATATTACTAATTCTTATAGTTATACAAACATGTTTTATATATACATGTATTCATTTATTAATATATTATATTGTAGTGTAATTATTAGTATGTGTAATTATATAATTAATATATAATATGATCTATATAATATATACATAATATATAATATATAATATTATTATTTTATATGTGCCAACACACACACACACCACACATACAACCATATATATATAATGTAGATAATAACGATTTTAATAACACGTATATATATATAAATATGTTGACTGTAAATTTTTATAATATTTAATACATGTGTATGTGTGTGTGCGTATATAAACATATATTTTTATTAATTCACCTAAAAATTAAAAACAAGTCAATTTGTAATTCAAAATTAATAGATAGTGCATTTAACAATTAAATTTATATGTATATATATTTACACATTTTTATTTTTATTTGATATTTAACAATAAAATTTATAGTAATATTATATTTTCTTGTGAACACAGGCAATAATATATAGTTCAATTACATTAAGCAAATTCACAAAAAAATGAAAAGCTTGATGCATGTAGTCATAAAGATTTGTAAATACAGAGGCATCGAATAGTAATACATCTAAATAAATAATAATTTACGCAATAAAATTAATAATACAACATACAATATATAAAAATGGTTAATATGAAGTATATCCACGCGCACAATGCAAAGCTACAATTTTTTTTACTTTCATCAATAAAACATCCTATCAAAATACTTATTCATTTGTCTTTCGAGTTGATTTTTGCGAATTGACATTTTGCTTCCAATTTTATCAGAATTCTCCATTATGAAAGCCTAATATATATAAACAAAGATTTGCACAATGAAATTAATATATACTTTTTATATAATAAACAAAACTAATATAAAATTAATATTCAGTAATTAATAAGATAATTAAAGCAATAAAATAAATAATACATATAATATATAAAAATTATTAATATGAAGTATATCCACACACACAATGCAAAGCTGCAATTTTTTTACATCTACCAATAGAAAATACTATTCAAATACTGTCTTTGTTTTTCGAGTTGATTCTTGCGTAATGATATTTTGCTTCCAATTTTATCAGAATTCTGCATTATGAACACCTAATATATATAAACAAATATATAAACAAATATAAATATTTAGAAATTAATAAGACAAAACAAGATTTTTGCTTTTTTTTTGCTTTCCATAATAATATTTATTAAATTTACCTTTTCTTTTATTTCAGTAATTACGTGTACATTATCCTTCAACCATTCAACGTATTTGTTTATTTTCTAAAATGTATTATTTTTTAACTGTATTATTTTTTTATTAATAAACAACGTTATTATGTAACATTATCAAAATTATTTAATATTAAATAATAATTGTTAATGTCGCATTATTCTCACGATTTGTACACATACATATATAAACATGTAAAATTTTTACCTGAAATAGATTTACGGTATATATGTTATTAATAATAACAGTAAATGCTACAGTTATATCGACATATCTAAAAACGAAAAAACAAATATATATTATAAAAGCACAATACATTTTGGTACCAAATAGGGTTTTTTTCTTTATTTTTTTTTTTTTCTAAAATATGTTTTTTTTAAAATTAAAAAGGAGGAAAACTCTTTCCTTCTAATCTAACAGAAAAATTATTGTTGGTTCCCACGCAATAATCTTTTTCCCCTGTTTTGACCCAAATTTTAAAAAATGTTTTATGATATACCGAACCTTCTCGAATCTGAAAAAAAAACCTTCCCTTTTGGGCCCCATATCCGGGTCCGACGTAAAAAAAAACGTTTTTAAAATCGCCAGACAAATTTTAAAAAAAGGTAAAATTTTTTTCTCTCGTCGTGCTGGAAAATTTTATTTATTCAATCAAACGTTTTTTACAAATTATTAAATAAGAACTTTTTAAACTTAAATCTCTCATAAAAAAAAGTCTATCATAAATTTGGGGAAAATTTGCATAAACAAAAAACATTTTCGCTTTTCAAAAACCTTGACAAATTTTAAGTGGGTTTGGGGAACTAGTGGAAAATATTCCAGATAAGGTTTTGTTTTTTAAGCTTAGGTACAAATTTTGGTTTGCCGTAGACACGCAAAAAGTAAAAAGAATAATATCGTCCTGGGAAAAATAAAATTTAAGATTAACACAGGAACATTCCGATTACTCTGGAAACCCCCGAATTTTGTACTGTTCTCTCAAATTTTTTATGTAAAATTTTTTTTTTTTTGTGATTTTTGACTGGACTTTGCCTGTTTTTTTGCATATTAAAAGCCGTAAAAAAAAGAAAAATCGCGAAAAATTTTTTTTTTAAAGGGAAAAAATAACGCTATTAAATTTACAAAGGGTACCACAGTCTAAATATCTACGACAAAAAATAAAAGGGCTTTTGTCTCCAATAAATCGTCTAAAGTCTTGACTGTTGCAAAACCCACACTATGTTCGTTCTGACATCTTAAAATTAAAAATTTTATTCTTATTTTTACAAGTATGTTTTGCTTCTTTTTTTTATCATTTTGTAATTTTTAGTAAAGAATTTTGGGGTTTTTTTTATTAATAAACTCTGTCTAGGGGTTAAACTAGATCACTTGATAAGGACTAAAAAAGGGGCGAACGTTTAATAAATTATTCGCCATACGGGCGGAGAAAATTTTACCTTTTTTAATTCTGTCTGGCGTTCTCAAAAACAACTTCTTTATTTATTTATCTTTTTAATTTTAAAATGTGCTAATTTTAATTTTCATTATTAAAATTTTAATTAAGTATTTTATTTTTTTTTTTTTAAAAATTCAAAAAATTAAAATTTGTTTTTGCTTTTTTTTGTTTTTTAATTTTTTTTTATTTTAATATGTTTTAAAATTTTTAATTTTAAATTTTTGTTACAAAAAGAAAACTGATTTGACCGAAGACTGATTTTGTAAAAACAATGTAAAAACAAAAAAATTTTTTAAATGTTTAAAAATTTTTTAAAAATTTAAATTTTTTTTTTTGATTTTTTTGTCTTTTGACAGGTTTTTTTTATTCTCGATTTTTCCCGCAATTTCCGGAACAGAAATAGAAATTCTTGATCCCGAGATTTGAAAAAAATCGAGAAATTAAAAAAATTAATTGTGGGTCGCAAAAGGCCGGATATACTGACAATGAGTTTTGATTATTGATTGTCCAAAAACGGGCCGGGCCCCCTTTAAAACGCCTTGTAATTCCCATTAAAAAGCACAAAAAATTATCTATCATTTACTACTATCATTTATCTATATAATAATGCGAATATTTCACAAAACTTTTTTAAAACATTATAGTTATTATAATGAATATCTCAGTTTTTTTAAAGGACTTGAAAAAAATGATAAAGACAAAAAATAATGTCAATTATGTTTTGTAAATAAAGACGAGAAATAAGTCTAAGTCCTTTTCGATTTTCCCAAATTTTTGTTTGTAGGGGAATTTCACCCAAAACCACCCTTTTTTAAAGGGGTAATGATAATTTAAATTTTTTTTAACCGCACACAAAACCATATGATGAGTAAAATTTTTAAAATCAGGAACTTTTCCTGAAAAAAGTTTACGGAAGGCAGTCTTTTAATGTTCGATATATTGTTCGATCTTACTTTTTCGCTCATATCCTAAATTTCGTTTTTTTTATGATAGGACCTTTTTTTCTTTTTCCAAAAATTTCCATTTTTGTAATAAATCAGTATCTGTTATTCTCCCGGCAACATTTCTTTCCAAATATTCACAAACTTTGACGTTTGGGCAAAATTTACACATATTAAAAATAAAAAGGGAAACACAAAAATATGTTAAAATTGTCTGTAATAATTTAATTTTTAAAAAATTAAAATAAATACTAAGAACTAATATAAAATTGCACTTCTATTTTATATTTTATATCTTGTATTTATTTTATAAATAAAAAATATAACATAATTTAAAATCAAATTTAATAATTTTTATTAGCTTTATTGCATTATATGATTAAATTTTAGCAAAGTTTGAAAAAATTATAAAATGGTTAAAAGAAGAAAAAAACAAAAAAAAAGGTTAAAAACAAAAAAACAAAAATAATAAAGAAGATCGTTTTAAACAAAAATAGAGAAGTAGGAAAATAATAAAAGCAGGGGGTTTGATTTTAAAAGCTTTTAAAAAAGATGAAAAAAAAACGTAGCACAAAATGAAAATTAAAAAAAAAAGATTATAAAAATTTAGACGATTAAGGGGAAAAAATAAAAAAATAAAATTTTTTTTTAAAAAAATTCAAATCACAAAAAAAGAAAACAACAGTGTAATTGTATTAAAAAAGTGACAACGATAAAACCACAATTTCATTAGGGAAAAATTTTTCATAGAAAAGTGAAAAAAATTAAAATTAACTAGTAAGATCAGAATAAGGCAATTTTAAACTAAAAAAAATTTTATCTTTTTGGAAGCAAGATGGGTTACAACAATAATAGATTACTGTAGGCTTTTAGGAATAGACACCTTAGAGTTTCTTTTTAATTTCGAGAATTTTTACGTTTCCCCGCTTTCACAGGATAAAAAAAGGTTCTTCCTCTAAAACCTATTATGAAATTTCCCAAATAATGCATCTACATATTTACATACAAAATCCATTTTTTGGGGACATTTAAAAAATTTTTTATTAATTTATTTAAACATGAAGAAGACTTGTTTTAAAATGTTTTTGGGTGTATTAATATTTTTAGTTTTTAATTTTTTTTTTCGGAAATCCTTGTAATTTATCACGATAGTTGACTTTATCAACACTAAAATTTTTATCGTAAATTCACGCGTCTCAAATTTTAATTAAAAAAAAAAAATTAGGAATAAATCAAAAAAACCAAAAAAAAGGGACTTTATAAATTCTTTATTAAACAAATTTATTTTAACATTTAATTTTTTTTTTATATTATTTTTGTATTGAAATTTCTCCCCGTGCTATTTACATATGCAATAAAATTTCCCAAAAATTTTTTTCGGCGAAGGGGTTTGCTACCATATAAAGGGTCCTACGATTTTCTAAAAAAATTTTTAAAATTTAAAATATTGTATTATAAATTATTTACTATAATGTGTTGTGTGGTTACTTGTAAAAATTGATTTAAAAAAAAAAATTTTAAATTTTATAATATATTATATTAAAATTTTAATATTAAGAGTTTAACCCGGGGTCTTTAAAATTAAAATTAAATTTTAACATAATAAGCCCGGGATAAACCCCAAAACGGGGATGACAGTGCTTACCTAACGAAACAAATTTTTTCGTTTTGAATTAAATACCTTTTTGCAAAGGCACCAAATTTACTTGGCAAAAGGGGGGAGATATAAAATTGGGAAAAATTTTCTACAAAAGATTTTTTTTAAATTTCCCTGTATCCCCTATTCCCCCCAAAGAAAAATTGCGAGAGAAAAATAATCCAAAGTCGCAAAATGGGGAAACGAACCCGAACCTTTCGCTTCCGGGGACTCTCTTCCAACGAGCTATTCAATCCTTTCGATTCTATATTTTTTTTTGTTATTTTATTAAAGTTGGTAAATACGCCCTTTTAACCAGCGTGTAAAAATTAAGATTTTTTAAAGGCTCTGTAAAATAAATATAAAATTTTCATATATAAGACGGGAATATTTCTTTAGGGGGGGAAAAGGGGATACATGGAATTTTAAAAACTCTTGTAAATTTTTCCCCAATTTTTTTCTGGGCCCTGTCCAAATAAAATTTGGTGCCTTTTGCACGGTATTAAATTTTAAAAGAAAAAATTTAGTTTCTTTAATACGCCTGTCTCCGCGATTTGGCTCTTTTTGCCTTCTTATTTTTTAATTTAATTTAATTACAGAGCCTAGTTAACTCTTAAAAAAAAAAAAAATTTTCTTATAAAATTGGGCATATGGACCTCTTGATCAAATATTTAAACATTATAGGCGATACCTACAAGAATGATTAAGAAAGGCTAAAAATATAAAAATATTTACTTGTGCTTTGTAGAATTTTGGAGATGTTTTACTAATTTTTTTTTGGCTTCTGGTCTTACATTCGGAGTCGCCGAAAAACATGCCCATCTTGCAGCTTCTTGTCGTAAACATTTTCTAAGGTCGTCACTATCATTAACTTCTTCATATTTGATTCTTTTAAGTACCCTCGTATAATGCTTGGTTTATGTAATTCTAAAAATCGTTAAATATATATTTCTTTATTCATTTTTATAATGTATTTAAAAATTATTAAAATCTCAAAAGATTAAAATAAAGTTGCTAAAAAAATTATAAATGATTTATTAAAGTTTGATCGAACTGGTAAATACAAATCGTATCACGCATAACGTTTTGGCACTTAGGTACGAGCCTTTATCAAGCGGTGCTTTCAAGATGTTAAAGTGAAAGACATGAATTGAGTAATATACTTGATAAGGGCTCGTATCCAAGGGTCGAAACGTTGTGTGTATACGATTTGTAGGGGCCAGTCAGATCGACTTTAATAAATCATTTATAAAAATTATTATATTTTTCTATTATTTATCAATATATTCTTAAAATTCTCTTCTTTAAGACAAACATACATACAAATTTACTTATAGACGCGAGCGTTTATTTATGCAGGTACATCCGTTCAAATATACATACATATATGGAAAAATATGCTTTAATTATGCAAATATTTATAATATTTAAAAGATATAATTAAAGCACATTTGTTTGCGACGTATAATAATATGTATTATTGTTGCGGTATTTTTTTGAATATTTAAATTTTTTGTAATTAATAAGTGTATATGCAAATATCTGAAATATAATACTTTTATTAATACATCAATTAAAATTAATATCAATCAAAATTAATATTTGTCGCTAGTGGTGAAAATAAGCTTAAACGACTTGACTACGACGTAACTAGCAATTTTATTTGATTATTTCACGACGTTTCGACCATTTGGTTGTGGTCCTTTTCAAGTGAAATTTCTACAACATAATGTTACACAATATTTTTTAACATACGAAAACTCATTTAAGTGTTTAAATTAATAAAATAAGTATAAATATTATAAACATACCATCAATTAAACCGAGGTTAACATAACATCACACCGGTGTTATTTGAAATCGAAAGTTAAACGTTAAAAGACGAACACGTCCCATCGTTATGATGTTAAAAGTTAAAAATTAAAGAGGAACACGTCCCATCGTTATGATGTTTCGTCAACGACTAAACTTGAAACGCGCCACTAAACAATCTTTTTATTTTGTCGTAAATGTTTGTCAAATTCTCGGTGTCTTTCTGTAGGTTAACTGTATTGTCATGCTTCTTTATGAAGAACATTTCAGCAATCTCTCTCTTTCTTACATGTTTCTCGTTATGTAAAATTGTCGGTGATTTCCAATCAAAGTTATGCCCAAAATCACATCTGTGTTTGCTCAAAACCGAATGATTAGACTCATGTAATTAATATTGCTGGCATGTTCCTTCACTCTAGTGCATAAATGTCCTTTTTGTTTGTGTCCAATGTATGATGCATTAACAATTTTCACAGTTATCTTGTAAACTACATTCGTTTTAATATCATTATTATTAAATCTTTACCTCGTTTTATCAGCCTATTCAACTTTTTGGCAACTCATAAACGACATTTATGGTAGCACTATTAAGTGATCTTTTAATACTGTCGCTAACGTCTTTAAACGTATGGGAGTGGAATTACATAATTCTTATCTTGAGCCGAATTCACATTAACGTTATTATCTAAATCATTACTCAAACTGTCGTGATTATCCGCATTGTGACCGTTACCATTCCTGTTGTTATTCAGTACAATTAATTCTTTTATTTACATACTTATTAATAATATGATCCGAAAACAATTATTAATTAAAATGTTCTTTACAATCTCAATATTCGTATTATGAAATGTTCGTTAGAAAGCAAAATTGCATGGTCTACTAAATTGTAATCGTATTAATTTTGTACTTAATAGGATGACTCGAAAGAAAATTGATGTATCTGCCAGAACATGTAGGTGTTTTCTAAACCAATAGTTGTCAATTTATTCCCATTGCGGAGTAACTGTAGAATTTAAAAAATTAATAGAAGAATTGGTCTCTATTTCATTGTGTGAATTTAAACGTTTATGATAATTATTAAATGTACTTAAAATTTCATTTATTTTAGAGCTAGGTAAAATAAAACAAAAATGTCGTCCACATATCTATAAAAAGTCTGAACTTAAAACTTAAGAATGTAAACAATTTGTTTCCAAGTCATCCATTACTAAGTCAGCTAGTATCGGTGATAGAGGGGATCCCATAGGGCTTCCATAAATTTGTTCATAATACTGCTCATTAAATTGAAAACTAGTTGAAGTAAGTATTACATCAACAGCGTATAGGAACTGTTGCAAATTAAATTTAGTTTTTAGATTTATGTCACTCCAACGACTTTCAATTGCAGAAAAAACTAAATCTTTTGGAATATTGTAAACAACGAACAAACATCTAAGGAAAATCATTACGTCATCGTCATTAACCCTTGTATTTTTAATAGTATTCACAAAAGTCCAAACATCCTTAACATTAAATCCGGTTTCTCTAACAGACTTAACTAATACTCATGAATGTAAACTGGCAATATTATAAAAGGGACTGCCTAACGATGACACAATGATTCTCAATGGGATACCGCTCTTATGGCTCTTCGGGAGTCCATAACACCGTGGTAATAATTACCATTGTGCAATTCAGAAGAATTTATATGTTTGATCATCAAGGATCTCATTATTATGCCATGACTTTACTAACGTATGAAGTTTGTGTCGTCAGACGTGTAATCGGATTTTTATTTAATTTTATGTATGTCATCGAATCACTTAACAATATATTCCATATTAGTCACATAATCATTCTATTCATAACCACTTGTCACTTGTCCTTTGTCAGCTTTGGTAACAATTAAATCTTTATTATTCTGTAAATATTTATTAGAAACGTCGTGAATAATCAAATAAAATTGCTAGTTACGTCGTAGTTAATTCGTTTAACTTTTATTAATATTTATTAAAATTTACCTTAAGACGTCCACATTTTATCTTCCAGCATAGCTACAGAAAAAAGTGCTAAATATGTATTCCAGAGCTTTCAAAAACATAGTAATCACCATGCTATATAATCTTCTTCTCGAATAGCAAATAACGAATATTAATATCTGCGAATACAAGGAATTTGGAGTTGTTCCTGCTATCATTAAATTGAAATGCATCATCGATAATTTGGGCACGATTAAGAAGCATGAAATTTTCGTGTAATTATACTGATTTTAAATAACTTGAAATTCTTCGCCAATTCTCTCATCATAGTTAACGCGATAATATCCTGTCGAATAGTATATAAATCTTATAAATATTCATTATTTAAATACTTTTATCAAACATTTTAGTTTTATACTTTTGTTTATATAAATTATAACTTTAAAAATCAGAAAAATTTAATACATATAAATAAATGCAAATACATATAGAAAATTAATTAAAATAATAAATAAAGCTGTGCAAAATAGTGTTATATATATATTATATATATTATGTATTTTGAATTACTTTGCCAATTCTCATCATCATAGTTAACGCGATAATATCCTGTCACATAGAAAATAAATTTTATCAATTTTTATTGTTTTGAATAATTTTATCAGAATATATTTTCAAATATTTTTGTTTCATAATTTTGTTTATATAAATTATAAATAAAAAAACGTACCAAAAATTGAATATAAATAAAATGATAATATATATAGAAATTAATTATAAAAATGTCATTTTAATACTTCAATAGTGGAAAAAATGAAACTATGCAAGATATTGTTGCATATCATAAAATGAAATTATTTTAGAAATATAATTATCTTTTTAATAATTTTGATATTATTTATAGAAAACATCTACGTACATTTTAAATATAATATTATGGACATAATAATGCAGAATATGACAAAAAGCATTGTAAAACTATAACAGTTATTTAATGAATATTTCAGATTTTTATAGGACAATGAATAAAAGATTAAAAATATAAAACAATATCAATAGTGTGTGTAAAATAAAAACGAGAAATATGTCATAATAAATCCATTGGTCGATATTTACCAATTTGTGTATATTGAATATCATCCAACCATCCTCTTTAAATGGTAATGATAATTTTAAATTCTTTGACACGCATACCATATGATGAGTAAAATTGTTAAAATCGAGAGATGCTTCCGTAGTAAAAGTTACAGGAATGCAGCCAATTTTTAATGTGTTGATATATTGTATCGATACATTTACTTCGCTCATTATCTCTCTATTATGATATGTTCGTACTGCTTTAATCACGGGACAATGATATTCCAAAGCCCAATCTTCCATTCTTGTCAGTTGTTGAGTAATATTTGGATTTTTTAAAGCAATATGTTTCGTAAGCTCCACAAAGCCTTCATCATGTGATTCGCTAAATTCACGCAGCATAAAATATATATAAAAAAACATTACAAATATGTTAAAGTTGTCTGTAAAATATTAATATTATGAAAGACTTTAACAAATATTAAGAAGCAAATTATAAAATTGCACTTTTATATATATATTTATATATCTTATATTTATATTCTAATAATAAATAATATAACACAATTTAAATGAAATTTAATAATTTTATTAATTTTTTAGGTATTTTTAGCATTAATACGGATTATATTTGAGCAAAGTATTGAAAGAGTATAAAATGATTAAAAGAAAAAACCAAATATAAAAAAATAACCAAATAAAAATAGAACAAATAAGAAATTGAAAACAAAAAAAAATAAGAAAAATAATGTAAAGGCTCGATTTACGAGATAAGGAATAGAAATAAAAAAGTAATTGAGAAGTGATATAAATGTTACATATTTAAAAACCTGTTAAATAAGATTAGAAAATAAATGTAGCACATAATCCAATTAAAAAAAAAGATATAAGAATTATAGACAATATAATGAAATATAGGAGATAAATAAAAAGAATAAAAATTATTTCAAAAATTACTTTAAAAATAACAAATTTATGTTGTGTACAATTTTATCTTTTTGATATTATATTTTATATTGTATTACTCACGTGTCATATGCATATGTGCTTATGCTTTCCTGAAACATTTCTTCTGTGAGGATGTGTTGCATCATCCGTAGTATAAAAGGTACTACAATTTACATCAAAATTATGAAAATTAAATATATTACAAATATATATTTATTTTGATGGTTACTTGAAAATATAACGATTTTTTAAAGGAAAATTATATTGTATATGTATACAAGGTAGTAATCGCGTAAGAGTGAAATGTTTTTTACTGCCGCACCGTTCATCATTTTATTTATAAGCAAATTTTTAAAAAACTATTTAATTAATTTCCTGTACCTACATATGTGCAGGTATAAACCGGACACTGTGTGTGTGCGTGAGCGTGTGCGTGCGTGCGCGCGCGCGTGGTGTGTGTAAACGCGTGCCCGCGTATGTTTGTGTATGTACTTTTATAAAATAATATTTAATTAAAATTCAGATAAAAAATTAATTATCTTCCAACTTAACACATATTTTATAATATTAATAGTTAATATTATGTCATACCGCGGACTATTTTATTATATTATGTTATACCTCTGATAGATTGGCGAATTTTCAATAAACTGTCATCTTGTGAAGTAGAAGGCCACATATGATTACCATCCAAATTAAAAGAGTAATGTTGATTTTGAACAACAAATAAATTCATTATTCGATAATCTGGATAAGCCTATAGAAAAAAATAATTAATTTATCGATATAACCGTTCTGAAAATACTTGTATCTTGTATTAAATTTGAATACTAATATTATTAACGTTACTTCATAATTAAAACAAAACACATTCTCATTAAAAAATATAATAATAAAATCTAAATTTTGTATTAATATAATTAGCAAAATTACATATTTTTTAATTATATTGTTTCATGATATTATATTGCAGACTTCTTTTTATCAAATTTTTTAAATAAATCTCATGTGTACTAGTTTCTGATTAATTTATTTTATTTTAAATTTCATAAAAAATTAAAATATCTAATAAAGTGTTAAAAAATAAAAATTTTTAATAAATTAAATTATAAATATATGTGTGTAAATATGTGAGAAAAAGTATTTTTTTAAAAACAATTGATTATTTTATATAATGCTAAATGTTTTTAAGACAAAGGATGCATATAGATTTTTTAAAAAGGGTTTTGATTTAAGAAAATCTTGCAATAAGAATACTTAAGTATTGTATCGTTTGCGAGAAGGTGGGAGCGAGATTGCGTTGATAATATTTAGAATAACCTTATTGACAGTATACGTTGCAAGCAATGTAGTAAGACCTATTTTAAGCCAAAAATCCGATAGTAATGGATTGTTCATCATGTTATTAACCATTGCTGTGTCACTTTACGTCCTACTAATTGAGCTACTTCGATTTTCTGAGCAATAGGATATAAATTTTTATCGTAGATGATATCTGTTTCCCTGAAAGTTATATTTAAAATGTTAAGATTGAGAACTTTTATAGAAAATACAACTTTACTTTTTGTTACAATATTTTAAGTTAATTGTTAGATGTACGATCTACAAACTCATGGGTACAATTTAGCAAATTCAGTATTGTAAATCGTACCAAATAATAATTTTTTTTATTTTCTAATTTACAATATGAAACAACGATAAATTTCTATTTATGTGTATATCGTTTGACAAAGAACAATAGTTTGAAATAAATAAAAAAAATGTCATTTCTTTTTATAGCTTTATTGCAGTTTTAACATCTTTCTTTAGAGGGGTAACGATTTAGCATACTTACTTCTACCCTTTATATTATACTTATTAAAATAGTAAACTTTAACTTTGTAATAATATGAATAAACTTTAATTCTACTAAAATTAATTGTTTTTCGCAATTCCTTATACTTTTTGAACGTTTACAGAAACAAAAGATATACATGTTTTTCAAATTTTATAATTGTGCATATAAATATAATTTTATTTTAATGCTAATTTGAAGCACCTGTTCTCACCTATAAAGAACAAGTCCGAAAACTATTATGCCTTTGTCATGGAAATTTGGAATTGCGACATAATCCACCTTCGATTCCAATATGGAGAAAGCTCTCCAATCATATTCAAGAAACCTCGTGATACGTATAGTTACATTTTTTGCAAATTCTATAAATCGAGATTCGTTTCTGCACCACATGTGAATGATTTCAATTTTGGTCTTAAGTGGGAATAGGTAATTAGACACAATTATTGTTGCAAGATAAGGCAGCATTACAGGTGTGGTATGGAAGTGTATCCATAACAAATTATCCGCATGTTCTTCCGTATTTCGCAATAGCATATTTGACAAAGCCGTGCATTGCTTACATTCTATAGAAATGTTAAAAGTTGCTTCTAACAATAAATCCTGTTGATCCTCACATGGAAACGATTGTTGAGCGCTTATTATCTGGAAATGCGGAGTAGCTATCCAACTACATTTCAAAGAACATAAATTAATAAAACTTTTTTTGACAAACATTAAGATATTGAGAATTAAAAACTGTATATATGTTATATGCGTCAATGCAAATTATTTTATGACTTTATTATATATTATTATAATAATAAATGTAAAGATTGTTTGCCTTCAGATTTAAATTTTGCGATATATAATAATTTTTGGGGCATTTAATACATAAATAGTATATTAATTACAATTTCTTATGTAATTGCATATTGTACTCTTTTTATTAATATATTGTATTCTTATATATTAATTGACATTAATTATTTACTTACGCAGTTTTTTTAAACGTCGAATATTATGGATTCTTTATCAACAGTTGTTTTAATGTCGAATATTCTGAAGCCTTTATCAGCAGTACCCAAATATTTATATATAATATGTAATTTCCTGGTGATAACTCATCCATAAAGGAAATATCAATTGTGTCTTTTTAATATTATATGTCGATTTATAAATAGTATCATTTTCATGATTTTTTTTCCAAATTTGTAAATAAAACTATATTTTAATACATAATTGTTTTGAATGTAAATATATGTTGTTGCATTTTTTTTCGAAACGAATATGCTGATATTATATTCCCCATAGAAAATATTTCCTTCAATAAATGTTGAAAGCATGATATCGTAATGCATTGGTATTACATATTTTGATGGTTTATAGCATAAAGATTCATTACGAGTGAAAGCCGTCGCAGCGATAAAATTAATCCGCTACTTAATAATAGTTTTAAAAATATCATCATGTCGGAGAAAGGGAATATTTATTTAGATCTGTAAAACACTCTGAACAAAAGATAAATAATAAAATTAAATATAGCTTAGATGTCCTCTTTAAACAATTCTTGTATATAAATAAGAAAATAAATACAAAAAGTATTAATATTATTAACTGAAAATCCTAACTAGTAAAATATTATATGGTGAGGAAACAAAGTGTAAATTTCCATTTGCACAATTTTATAAATGAAATTATATATATATATATATGTATTTCAGTGTCGCACATATTTTAATTAACAGCAATATAAAAATATTAAAATTACAATATATTTTATATTATCTTTAAATAATTAATTTCATTGTCAAAAAATTATTTATATACATTTAAAATTTACCGAATATTATTTAGAACATAAAAAATTATAGTATATAAGTATTAGTTGTCTGAAGCAAATTACTTTTATAAACACAAGAGCCATTACTTCTACATACATATATACCTGTGTTTACATTCAAAATAATAAGAAGAGAAGTAGAAATAAGAAATACTGAGCAGCGGCGAGAGAAAGAGAGAGATAGAGTATATACATGTTTATTATTATGTTTGATTTCTTTTTTATTTCTTCTCTTAAACTGTGTATTATAAACACTAAACGAACATTCACCAAGAATTAAGCTAACATAAATTTAATTTTATATTATATCAATTATAAACTTAATAATTATATACATAATACATATATATAAGATGTCCCAAAACTTGCAATATACCTTTTACAATCAGATATTGAGATCATTTGAAAACGATTTTTCCTCAGCAAGAATGTCAAAATATCAATAAATTTCAAGTTATAAGCGATTGAAAAAAAATGGTTTTCGCTAACCAAGTTCTTTGGAAATAAAATATTAACAAAATCACATTCATCAATGAATTTCAAATAGAGTTCATTCTTATTAGAATTTCAATTTAATTACAAAGATACATGATGACAAATTTGGGAACATGCAAATAATGATAGTTTCCTTCCGCATTTTCGCGGAGGAAAAATTGACTCCAAATGATTTCAAAAGTCTACTATTAACTGGTTTACTACTCTTTCTGGTACATTCTATATATATAATGAGATTTTTTCAGATATTTTAAATATAAATTAAAAACCTCAAAATAGATGCGTTAACAATTGCTTAAAATTTACAATATTATGGATTTCTACATTCGATTGACAATTAGTATGTTTCATCATTTTATACTATAATTTTAAATTAATAAATATAATTATTCAAATTTGTATAATTAACGATTCAACTACTTATTATAATTTTTTTAGATTAAGTATTAAAGCTATAATCTTTATCAATGTTTATTGAATCAAATCTTTGTAAGCCAGATAATATTTGTGCGTTTTATATCAAAGATTTTACGTCAAAAATTTTACGTAAATTACTTAGTATTTCGTCTACTTCTAACTTATATGATTAATAGAATACTACTTATCTTTATGTGTTGTATTTATAATTATTTTTTCACTTAAAAATAATTCGTTCATATTTTTTATAATATATCGTTGTTACAGTTATTTTACTCAATGTCGCACAATTTAAAAATTATTTTAAATATTAAAATACACACAGATATTTTTTTATAAAAAAATAAAAAGAACGACAAATTTTAGAAAGCAGAATTTTAATAATCAAATAATGAAAGGATAATTAAAAGTGTCTGTTATAATATTTATTATATGTTATGTAATTGTAGTAATTTTAAATTTCAGAAATAATTTATTGGATATTAAACTTTTGTGGTTCAAGATTATTTTAACGTTACAATCGTAAAATATAATATTGATATTATTTGAAATTATCTCTGTATTAAAATTTAAAAATAAAAAAACTATTTTATTTATGTTTAAATGTTGGAAATTCTTTAAAATTCCGTTATACTACATGATTAAATGTCTGTATAATTAAATCTTTTTATATTTGTAGACAATATGTTTTTATATGTTTAACTTAGTTTGACTTACCCAATATTTTGAAACAGAATGTTAAATGCAAAAGTATATTGATATATTTTTTTTTGTTTTACGGCAACAAATTAATGCTTTAGCAGTATGCAATGTTGGAAGAATATATAAAATGTTCACACACACTTTGTTACAATCGTTATATCTACCACGATACGGTTCGACAGACCACAAAAGACTGACTGAGTCTCTCTATATATGTATAAATATGATAGGTCAACAAAACTTCTGAGGTCGTTATATATATATATATATATATATATATATATATATATATATATACAGGGTGTCCGGTAACTAACGGACCAACGATTACAAATGGATTCTTTGGTCAATTTGGGAACGATTTTTTCTCAGCAAAAATGTCGAAAAAGGTCATCATTTTTTACAACTTTCCAATATTTGTCATTATGTATCTTTATAACTAAGCCTCAAATTAAGATTTTATTGTAGTAAACTTTATTGAAATTAACTGAAGAATGTAATTATGTTAGACTTTTAACTCCAAAACGTTTAATTTTCAAAAGACCCATTTTTTTCAATCGCTTATAACTCGAAAATTATTGACTTCTCAACATTTTTGCTAAGGAAAAATCGTCTCCAATTTGGCCAGAGAATCTGCTCTTAATCATTGGTCCGTTAGTTACCGGACACCCTGTATATATGTATATATTTGTGTGTATGTCAGCATTTGTGTTTAATAGTTGTCTTAATTAAACATATTCAAATTTTGTGCAATTAATCATATAAATTATGCACCATTTATAAATTTATATCATTTATTCCGAAAAACATGAAACCAATCTTTCTAGCTCTCTGTATCTAATAGTAAAATTAAAGAAACAAAATGCCGCATTTTTAAGCGCTAAAATTTTTACAATTAGCGGATAGAAGCAAGTATTGTAATTGTTGAGTAAGTATGTAATACATTTAGAATAACAAAAAAGTGCCGTTACTTTTAGGAGCTCATTCAACCTTTTAATATGTAATTAAAAAATTTTCGGTAGTGGAAATACGCGCTGATAAATAATCGGCAATGTTCTTGCGCGATATTTGCGATTTCTTCGCCGAATGTTCAGTGAAAGATAAAATATAGTGAAGTGTTGGGGTCAATTCTGGAATAAGTGAAATATAAAATATAGTGAAGTGACCAATTTTGGAATATAAAATATAGTAAAATTCGAAAATATCAGTGGCTTCTGAGTGCGTCGCGAGGACGCCATCGTCGTTCGAGAAGCCTCTGATAAGAGGGCCTTGAATAAAGTGGTGACGTGAAAACGGAGCATCGGTTTTATTCCCGCGTGAATAAACGCTCCTATATTCTCGCGTATCGAAACGCGTCGAAAACGTGTTACTTAAAACCCGGGCGTCGCCACATGTCGCAGACGAAAAAAAAGTAACGCGAATGTTTTAAAGTGTTTTTACGAGGATATAGTTCCCGGACGCAGAGGTTGGTCTCCTACAGAAAATGGATATGGTACCGAGGAAGAATCCGGAGTACACCGAGACAGAAGAAGAACAATCGTGGAAATGTGAATCAAATTATTTATTTCATTATTTATATTGATAAAGCGAATAGAAATATAAGTATTGATTGAATTTCGTGTCAGAATAAACTCGATATAGCACGTTGCAGTCGCTTTTAGGCATTGAATAGTATATTAGCTAACAAGTGCGGGTGATAAATCGGCTGTGGAAGTTTGGAGCACGAGGCGAAGCCGAGTATGACAATCCGCACGATCGGCCGATTTATGACCCGCACATGTTGGCTAACGATATTTTGTATGACCGGTGCGTGGAAAGGGAGCCCTTTCTAAAATCCCATCATGTGCATATAAAGGGCGACTTTTTGCGCGCCGGTTGCACAAAATAAGTAAATACCATTTTTAAAAAATAAGTAAAATACCATTTCTTCGAGTTAAATATATCACATTAAACAAACTTTAAATATAATCAGGTTAGTAAACATAAGAATATATCCGTATATCTTTTTTGTTTTATTGTCATTACATATGTATTTACAATATTGATATCACCTTTTTGCGTCTAGAATTAAATTGGAATTGAAATAAAAGATATATTTTTATTTTTTATTATATATATATATATATATATATATATATTATTGATTGCATTAAATAATTTATTAATTTAAATAACAATGTACTGTACTATTTTATTTGTAATATTTCTCTTTTTTTAATTTTATTTGATTTTTTTTATTTTTTTCTTCTATTCGCCAGGTAAAATAATGATAGACTCGCATATCCAGTTCACTATAAAATGTCTCGATAAAGTTATATCAAGAGAACACGGTTAGTGTCTCGCGACCAGTTAAGGGCGTAGCGGAGACACCGTTGGTATCTTAACGCGAGTAGGACATTTGAGTCTTATAATATTTCGAATCCTCAATAATGGCTGAAGCAATCGAGTTTATACTAGACCTTAATCGATAGATTGAGTTCGAATTATATAATAAAAGTGTCTTTATTTCTGCTCTACGTGATTGTAAGGCAGAGATATATAAATGCAAAGTCGAAATATGAAAAAATTTCTATTAAGAAACGTCCCCCGTCATCATTATCATCATCATTATCATCATTATCATCATCATTTATCATCATCGACCACGCATACATAGTAGTATCGTGCTACACGTATTCACACGTATACAAACACATGCGCACCACATATATCACACGTACACAACACATGCAAGATGCATGAAGTGGGTAATTTGTCCATCTCGCCACGTTTACAACAGATGGCGATAGTGGCGCTCCGCCATATCGCAGCGTGCGGGGTTATGTTGGCTAACTCTCTCTCTCTCTCCTCTATCTCTCTCTCTCTCTCTCTCTCTCTCTCTCTCTCCTCTCTCTCTCTCTCTCTCTCTCTCTCTTCTCTCTCTCTCTCATCCCTTCTCTCTCTCTCTCTTTCTCACACGCAACACGCACACACACACACACTCTCTCATTCTTACTCACTCACTCACTGTTCGTCTTGGTGTACTTATTTAGTACATTCATGATCGGCAGCGTGCGGGGTTATGGTGGCTAACTCTCTCTCTCTCTCTCTCTCTCTCTCTCTCTCTCTCTCTCGCTCTCTCTCTTTTCTCACACACACACGCACACACACACAACCCACTCTCTCATTCTCACTTACTCACTCACTGTTCGTCTTGGTACTTATTCAGTACATTCATGATTAAACATCTATATGCATTAATGTGAAATTTACTTACAATTAGTTTACTTGAAATATTCAATCTCTAAAGTGTTTATCTTATAAGATAGACAAAAAAATCTGAGTAAATAATAAGAAAAAAAAACAAGGATTATTATTGTCATAATTTTTTATCAATTAAGTACTCTCAACTATCCAATAATTAAATAAATACGTACAAATGTGCGCGCGTGTACACACATACACATATTGATATTAAAGAGATTGAAGGAGAGGAAGGAGAAGATAAAAATTTAAATATTCACATATATTTTCAAATATTATATATGAATTTATAGTTTACATATCTAATTAATAATGAATTTCTAATTATATTAAACATATCAAAATAAAGACATACATGTATTTATCAAATGAATAAAATTATTGAATACAGACTTAAAAAATTTATTAAACATAGACTTAAAAAATTAATTAATTAAACATATTCCAAATTTAGAAAAAATAAACTTCATTTATATATGCAACAGCTTTTTAAACTAAATTTTAAATTCTATTTTATATTAGACAATTATCTCAATCAACATCTACGTCCACATTAGCTGCACTGCAGACTACCTCTACAGCCACATTATCTGCTCCGCGGATATAGCGTTATGCCAATACGATACATTACATGTACTTACTTACTTGCCTTTACTGTACCAACTCTTGTTCTTTCCACGTAATCATGTTTTTACAGTTATCGTTTGCTGTATATCTTCCAGCAAACTTTATTTCGTGTGAAGTGTATTTAATTAATTAAATCTCTGCGAAAGATTGAGAAGATGAAGGGATAATTCAAACTATGAAGACATGGTTACATGGAAAAGACAAGAGTTGATACAATAATAAAGACATACATGTATTTGTATCCTGCTGGCATAAGGTTATAGAAGTTGATTGAGATTGAAAAATAATAATGAAAATAATAAAAAAAATAAAGACACATGTATTTGTATCGTGCTGGCATAAAGTTATAAAAGTTGATTGAGATTGAAAAATAATAATAAAAATAATTAAAAAAAGGAAATATTCAATCATCATTTAAAAGCATATTTGAAATCTGTAGAATAAACAGTTTTTGCAAAAAATGTGGAGCATTAGAGCTCTAGTAAGTCTAAAAATAAATGTAAACATCAATTAATAATAACTGATGTTATATATATATTATATATATAAACCAATTTGTTGCAATATTCACTATAAAAGGTTGTAAGGGTAAGATGGCTAAAAGTGAATAATTTAAAAGATAGTTAACATAATTTTACATAAACTGAAATATTTCATACAATAAAATATTTGTAATATTTCGAAGTTAGGTAAGATTATGTAAAAACTACATACCTTTACAACTTTTTATAGTAAATATTGCGAGGAATCGATTTATATGAGAAAAATTAAGGTAATTCTATTTTGAAAATATAAGTGACCTTTTAATAACCTTGAAAATCGCCGTTTAGGAAAAAGTCTGTGTCAACTTTTTCTTTTTCGAAATCCTGCAACTTTTATCTAAATTTAATAGAAAATGTATAAAAAATGCTCGACATTAGTACACACACACACACACACACATATGGGTAAATTTATATAAATAGGGTGCTTTAGGAGGAATGATCAGGATTCTAGGATATGATTGTACACATCATTTTAAGCAAAGAAGTTTAGATAAACATGTTTAATAATTGTTCTATTCCGGTCATAAAAATATACAAAAATGAATGATATAATCTCTAAAAACTCACCTTTAAAAAAAGGTAAAAAAGGGCGACCAGTTAAGGGCACGCCATTAACAAAAATTATCCATTGCAAACCCATGTAGAATCCTATAAAAAATTAATCATTGCAAACCCATGTAGAATCCTAGGCAAAATTAACCATTGCAAACTCATGTAGAATTGTATTAAAAATGATCCATTGCAAACTTATGTAGAATCCTACATTGCAAACCCATGTACAATAGAATTGTATGAAAAATTATCGATTATAAATTCATGTACAATCGTAACAAAAGTAATGAAATAAAAAAAAAATTGCGCCAAGTGAAAGTAGAAACTTGTACCAGTGGAAAATTAAAGTTGCAGACATATATAGAGTCGTATAATGAATCAGTAAAAATTTAAATTTGCAAATGTAGAATCGTACCATAAAAAAACTTATCTTTTAAAAAAAAAGATAAACAAGATGCCAAGTCCATGCGCCATGTAAAAAAAAAATAAAAAAATTTTAGTTAAAAAAACTGGGAGCGCTGCTAAATAATATTCTAACAATATTAAAATTAAATTGTTACTTTTAAACTCATTACAGTTAAAATATGTTTTGTGTTTAAATTAATTAATGTTACTTTAAGGTGCATTGTAATTTTGAAACTTAGCAGCGCGCCCAGTTTTTTTAACTAAAATTTTTTTATTTCTTTTTTACATGGCGCATGGACTTGGCATCTTGTTTATCTTTTTTTTTAAAAGATAAGTTTTTTTATGGTACGATTCTACATTTGCAAATTTAAATTTTTACTAATTCATTATACGACTCTATATATGTCTGCAACTTTAATTTTCCACTGGTACAAGTTTCTACTTTCACTTGGCGCAATTTTTTTTTTATTTCATTACTTTTGTTACGATTGTACATGAATTTATAATCGATAATTTTTCATACAATTCTATTGTACATGGGTTTGCAATGTAGGATTCTACATAAGTTTGCAATGGATCATTTTTAATATAATTCTACATGAGTTTGCAATGGTTAATTTTGCCTAGGATTCTACATGGGTTTGCAATGATTAATTTTTTATAGGATTCTACATGGGTTTGCAATAGGATAGGATTCTACATGGTTTTGCAATGGATAATTTTTGTTAATGGCGTGCCCTTAACTGGTCGCCTTTTTTTACCTTTTTTTAAAGGTGAGTTTTTAGAGATTATAGAGATAACGCCAAAGAAAAATTTCGGTTTTAGTTCACATTTTATATATGAAGGACTTGCAATGATATATTTAATTACCAAAAATGATTTTGAGAAACGTCTAAGAGACATTCTCTGTTTATCAGATTTTATAACATTATCAAAATTATTTAAACATTAAATAATAATTATTAATATCGCATTTTATTACATTTTGTATACATACATATATTATATAAACATGTACAATTTTTACCTGAGTTTGATTTACGAAATATACATGATTAATAATAATAATTAATGCTGCAGTTATTTCAACATTTCTAAAAACGAAAAATATATTAAACACATAATAAATTTTTGTACAAAATGTTTATAAAAATATGTTATATTATTTTGGTCTTATGATCACAAAATTATCTAAAATGTAATCCAGGATAATTTAATTTTTTGCATGCTTCATAATAATATGTAAAAAATTGTTAAGAAGATATTGATATTGTTGTTGTGTAGTATGTTTATCATTTAAATAGATAGTAATTATATTATTAGATTTATATTCTAAATAGTCAGTAATTATTTTAGTATCTTCAGTACAAGCTAAGAATTCTGTAAATTTAGTGTCAGATTCTTCGAATCTTTGGTTATCATCAAACCTTTACAATATGTCCATTTCTTTTACCATGGCAAAAGACCGAAATAAAAAAAAAATTAAATTTTCTTATTAAAAATTAGCATATATGGACTTCTTGATGAAATTATTTAAACATTATAGACGATATCTACAAGAATGATTAAGAAAGGCTAAAAATATATAACAATATTTACTTGTGGTTTGTAGAATTTTGGAACTGTTGTTTTAATTTATTGTTGGCTTCTGTCTTACATTCGGAGTCGCCGAGAAAACATGCCCATCTTACAGCTTCTTGTCGTAAACATTTTCTAAAATCGTTACTATCATCAATTCCTTCATATTTGATTCTTTTATGTACCTCGTTAAATTCATGGTTTATGTAATTCTAAAAATTGTTAAATATATATTTCTTTGTTCATATTATAAATGTATTTAAAAATTATTAATATTTCAAGAGATTAAAATGAAGTCGCTAATAAAATCATAAATAATTAATTAAAGTTTGATAATTCTGGTTTAGAATCATAGCGTTTAAAAATACTTAAATAGTAGAACTTAAGCAGTAAACGATAAAAATTTATAAATAAAAATATGAATACATATATTTTTATGTGCCTTTCTTAATTACATTTTTTTTATAACTGTGTTTGCACCAGCAGTCTTAAAAATTATTATCTAGAAAATTATCTAATTAATTGTCATATACTTTTATCTTTTATCTAGATGTATTTAAAACAAAATCACTTTTATTTTATCTAAGATGAATTTATATATTTTTATCTCATCTTTATCTATAGCTAATTTTAAAATCATCTAAGCACAACACTGGACATATATATTTCATACTTAATTCAATATAAATTATTGATTACTTACAAAACGCAATAATAAAAGTTATATTTCTTGACAAGGAATTTCGCGAAATTATTGTTTCCACAAACCAAAAAAAATTTCTTGGCAACATTTAACGACCATTGAACTTTTAACGCGGCTATACTCGCTGCGTTTGCGAGAACAAACAATTATAATTGACACGATCAGGCGTAAGTAATTGTTCCGTAAGTTTGCTGCATCCTAGGTAAAACATTCGCGGGAAAAATCGATTTTTAAATATAATTATGAATTACAATTTAGATTGACATATCTTGCACTATTTTTAAGTCTATTAAAATATTAGCAAAGAACGCTGAATTATGTTGCACGATTTTATAGTTATGTAATATAAATTTATATAAATATTAATATTAAGATTAATTTTTTATAATAAAGATAAAAAAGAATTAATTGACCGACACTGGCTAAGATGAAAAATCTTTTATTAAAAAAGACGCAACATTTCGACCCCAAATTAGGTCCTCTTCAGGCTACAAAAATTAAATTATACATCTCAGTTAAAAAAACATAAAATTATCAATAAACAACAGGAGTTAAATGATAAAGGAGAAGAATTTGAAGTAAATGTCGATCCTAATTCTTTTCCAGATTCTAATCCGAATTTTTTTAAAAATAATAATAATTGGTTTCTTAATTTATCTAATACTAATTGTAAGATACCAAACAATATAATTAGTATGCTTCAATTAGGTGAAAACTTTAGTCTCCCGAATAATAGTAGGGTACAATTAACCATAGATTTCATAAAATATTTTGAAAATAATCTAAAAAAACTGCCTCCTGATAAAAAAGTTTTTGTTAGAGAAAAATCTAGGAATGTGGTGAATGCGATTAATCAATACCGATATCCAGATAACGGTTTTAATAAAATCTTATTAGAGTTGAGTGTAAACACTAAAAAATTTTTAGATGAAAAACCCGAATCTTATTATCACAAAGGCTGACAAGGGAAATATTACGGTGGTGTTAGATAAAAACAAATATTTAGAGGAGGTTAAAAACATTTTTAAATATAGAGATACTTGCATTTTGGTAAAAAACGACCCTACAAATAGTATAATTTCCAATCTCCATGATATTTTAGTGAGATGAAAAAAGAAAGGTTTAATATCAATTAATACTTACATGTATTTATCGTGTAGTGATGGTAATCTTCCTAGAGCTTATGGATTACCGAAAGTGCATAAAATTAATTGTTCCTATAGAGTTATCGTCTCGTTTATTGATACACCACTTTATAATTTAGCAGTTTTTTTACACAAGATATTAATAAAAAGTATTCCAAAAACTGGTAGTTATACAGAAAACAGTTTTAAATTAGTGAAAAAATTTTTTACATTACAGTTAGAGAATAATTCGAGTTTGATTTTATTAGATGTTGTGTCACTCTTTACTAATATACCGGTAGACTTAGTATTGGAAGGTTTATCGGAGAGATGGCAATTCATTACTGATAATTGCAGTCTTAGTAAATTGGAATTTTTAAATGGCATTAGTCTAATATTAAACTCTATATTTTTTACTTTTAACGATGCTATATACAAACAAACTTATGGAACCTCCGATGGATTCCCCTCTTTCTCCTCTCATAGTTGCTGATATAGTGTTACAAGATTTGGAATCCAAAGCTCTAAATTCACTTAACTATAAACCGGTTTTTTTCCATAGATATGTAGATGACCTTATTTTGTCAGTACCTAACAATTATATTGACCATACGTTAAATACTTTTAATTCGTTACACCCACGTATACAATTCACAATTGAAAAAGAAAAAAACCATAGTTTGAGTTTCTTGGACATCAAATTAATATCAAAAAATAATAAAATTATTTACGATTGGTTTAGAAAGCCTACGTTTTCTGGAAGGTATTTGAATTTTCTTTTGCAACACCCTATATGTCAAAAAAGAGGCACAATTGTCGGTCTGATTGATAGAGTAATTTTATTATCACATCCCTTATTTCATCAAAAAAATATAGAAATGATTATTAACATCCTAATCAATAATAATTATCCGGTAAAATTCATATTTGACACAATTAACTATAGACTAAAAACTCTAATTTATACTAGAAATAATATTCCAAACAACAGTCTAAGTCAGTCAAATGACTCTTCTTTGTTTTTCACTGTACTTTATTTACCGAATATTACTGAACAATTGATAGGTATCACAAAAAAAGCTGACACTAGACTCTCTTATGTAAATATGAATAAATTAGAGAAGTTTATAAAAACACATAAAGATAAAATATCTAAAGGAGCGAATACTAATGTAGTATATAAAATCAACTGTAAAAATTGTGATGCCTCATATGTGGGTCAGACTAGCAGAAATTTGAATACTAGGATAATGGAACATAAAAAACACATCAACAAAAATTGTTCTAATAAATCAGTTGTTACTGATCATAGAATAGAGTTCTCCCATGATTTTGACTGGGATGAAGTAAAAATTTTAGATAAAGAACCGTATTATAACAAAAGACTAATATCGGAAATGTTATAAAAAAAGACAAGGTAATGGATTGAATCTACAAAATGATACTGAATATTTGCCTGATATATATAATAACACATTATAGAGTTTCTGCCAAAATTATCAGGGTTTAAAAACTAACCTTGATATAAAAAGGTGAAACACCGAGTTACTGTCTCATTTGATATCTGAGAGTTGTGAAGGTTGGATATTTTGTTTTGTCTTCACTAAAAACATTTAAAAATATGTCGGATCTGATACTTGAAACTTCTATAAAATAATCACCATTTTGTTTGAGTGAGTGTGTAGTACATTTTACTTGGCAGATTATAATGAATAATCAGTTATTGTTTATTTAGATCTCAATTTAATGCTTAACAATATTTCAACATGAAGATTTAATCAAGATATCTCCCTTGACCAGTAAATCAGGAAGTCTATACTCATAAGTGACTGCATGGTATGGTCGCTCGAACTCTGTATGTATCAGTAATGGTGGCTGTCAGACACGATGACTTGTTTAGCAACATATGTAACGAGATCTAAAGCTGACTTTATATATATATTATCTTGACATTGTTAATAACCGTCTTTAATGTTTAATATTATAATTCAATTTTTAATTCAAATTATTTTATTGTGCTGAAGAAGGCTTGAAATGTCAGCCGAAACGTTCGCAAAATGTTTATTTTTTATGTATTTATTATTTGGTTTAAAAGAATTTTATTAATATCAACTGTCAACTGTATTACGTTTAATAGCTCTTATAGCCCTTTTTTGTTTACAATTATTAAGTTTAACAGAGCTAATTACTATTTTTATAAAATTATCAGTAAAAATCGGATACAGAAAATCATACATATAATAAAGTGTTAAACAATACCTGTTAATTTAAAGTACATGGTAAACTAAATGATCATAGTGTCTGTTTGTTGTAACCGATCAGAATATGACAAACTTGAAAGTAATAAAAGAACAGCAGTGTTCATTTTGACATATAACTTTACATTAAACCGACACACAGACAAGCTCTTCGAATAAATAACACAATTAAAAAGAAAAATAGAAAAATAGAATTTAACCGAATAAAATAAAATTAAATAAACAAAATAAATAAACCTAGGGACGCTTCTAAAACACTTCATAAATGGTAAAAACAAATTATACATAAACTCTACTTAAATAAAAACGGAAATAAAATAAAATAGGAGAGATTAAAATTAATAAAAATACCGATATCTAAAATACATTCAAGATAGTATCGTACATATCATTTAAGTTTTCAGTGTCCCTTTGCAAATTAATGGAATTCTTTTGTTTTTTCATGAAAATCATCTCGCTTATCTCTCTCTTTTTTACATGTACTTCATTATGTAAAATGGACACATTTGACCAGTCAAAATCATGGTTAAACAACGTTCTGTGTTTGCTGATAACCGAATGAAAAGTATCATGTTTTTTAATATTCGAATTATGCTCTTTAATTCGTGTTTCCAAATGACGTTTGGTTTGCCCAATATAACAGGAATCACAATTATTACAAGAAATCTTATATACTACATTTGTTTTTTTACTGATAGGAAGTTTGTTTTTTCCTTTTTTAATTAATTTGTCTAATCTATTATTAACAGTAAATAAAACTCTCAGTAGTTATACTAGGGGGGTTCTAACTCAGGGGCAATGAGGGGGGTGCGGGGCGGGGGGGAATCGGTGGCGAGGGGGGTGACGTCACGCGGGGGGAGGGGGTCTTATCAGTAGATAAGCTTATCTTTTGTTTATAAACATATCAGATAACCTGATAAGGGGATCATGTTACCTGATATATTTATAAACAAGATAAGATAAGGGGATCATGTTACCTGATATATTTATAAACAAGATAAGCTAAGTTTTCGAATCCAAGATAAGCGGCGTCTTTGTAAGGTATCAAAGATAAGCGGCGTCTTTGAGCGGTATCAAAGTTTTCATAAATTTTCTCCGAAGATAAGATAAAAATTCTGCGAATGGCTGCCGCATTTCGAGCGCCGACAATCAGGGGGAAGGGGGGGGGGTTGCGTTTCTTCTCCTTATACGTTATCTGTATATTTCTAAGAAATATAATCAAATTCTAAGAAGGGCCACCGCTTGGCATACGCCGACAATCAAGGGGGTTGCGTTTCTTCCCCCATACGTTATCTGTATATTTCTAAGAAATATAATTAAATTCTAAGAAGGGCCGCTTGGATCCGAGCGCCAACAATCAGTTCTCTGAAAATCTAAGATAATCAAATTTTAAGAAGGGCCCACCGCTTGGCATACGCCGGACAATCAAGGGGGTTGATACATGATCTATACATATATTTCTAAGAAATATCAGCGGGTAAAGTTTCAGGGCGAACAAGTTGCTGCCTGCAACCTCGCCGCTTGCGACCTCGTTGCCTGCAATCTCACCGCTTGCGGCCTGCGACATGTTTTTGCATGGGATTGTATATCACCCTCGCGGTACCTCCCCAATAAGCGGCGGTTCTTTATTGTTTATCTTAGGAAGAAATACCAGCGCCGATAACCAGCGGCTGCAGGAATTTATAAACAAAACAAGCGCTGAAAATTTACGTCATCTAAATTTTTCTCGTTCGTACGTTGACGAACAAAGGGTTGATCGGGGATATATAATGAGGACCGATGCCGCTGCCGGGCCATAGTACCACTGGCGAGCGCACGCTCTCTTCATTCAAGATGTTTGTAATACTATCAAGTGCTTCCGACATTCTCAGTTTAAGTGCCGAACAGTTACAATATATTCCGAAGATTGTTTTACTGCAAAAGTGCGGATATTTCGTAGAGCATTTGTGGGACAAGCTTCCGGAGCATATCAAGACGGATCCGGAGGTTCAGACATATCGTCGTTGCCTCGAACATTACAATCGGCCGTGGATGCGAACGCATATTGACGGTCCAGCACCGATGATCAGGGATTGCAGCGAATGTCAGCGAAAATAGGCTGAGGTTAAAAGTGTGAAAAAGTGTGATTTATAATATTGTATTATATATTTAAATTAATAATTGTTATATTTTTAAATTAATAATTGTTATGTTTACAGATGAACCATACGTTCCAATAATGGTTCCAGAGATGTTCGATTGGGACGCATTTTTAAGAGGCGACGACGAGGCCGACCTGCTCGATTGGGGTCTGGTGCAGCTTTTCACTCTACCAGACCTGTACGATGTTAGCCCTCAGCCTACACCGCCGTCACCGCCGCCGTCACCGCCGCAATCACCGTCGCAATCACCGTCGCAAACACCGTCGCAATCACCGTCGTCACCCCAATCGTCCATAATGTAAATTATTTTATTTTTTATTTTTCATTTATATCCTTATTTTTATATTTTTATATTTTTTAATTTTGTATTTTACATATATTATTTTTTATTTTTATATTTACACACACACAGTAGAGAGGGTTTGGAGTCAATAAATACCGCGGAAGTGACGAACCGTGGGGTCCTTATCTCTTCTGTAACACATGCACAAGTACACACACACACACACACACACAAATGTAAATTTACACATATTTTATAGATTAAAAAAAATATTATTATCAAATGAGTGTATTTATTTTAGATTAAAATGTCCTTACCTCTTGTTCCCTTTTAAATATTAGGAAAATATAAAGAAATTATTAAAAATTATTTTAAAAGCTCTCTCTTTTTCTCTCTCTCGCGTACGTCTCTCGCTGCAGCCCGTCTTCTTTCTCTCTCGCGTCTTAATTCGCCGTCTCTCTCTCGCCACAGGCCCGAGCCGAATCTCTCTCGCCGCGAGCCGTCGAATCTCTCTCTCTCTCTCGCCGCCACATCCGATCTCTCTCTCGCGCGCTGTCTCTTTCTTTTCTAGTGATTGCTCTCTCGCAAAGTATGTAACGGGTGGCGCGCAAATAAAGTACACCATGATATACATATAAGTATTTATTCGTCTTATATTTAATACATAATTATATATAAAGTTTTATTACATATTAAAAACTAAAGCCACCAGCTCGCAATCGACAAGTTGGTGCATGTTGAAGGCATTGCTAGCGCGTATCGCATTCGACAATTCTCTCGCATTCGTTACAGTGGATGCAATATTAGAGAATTGAGTATATTTGATATCAACCGTTGCGATGAGCCTCGTCAATCGATCGTACATTATTTCGATACATGAATCGAGCTCGAACATACGATGTAACGTCGATTCGACCATCATCATGCGCACGTCCGCTGATTCGAGACTTATGAGCTTGGTGCCGTTTATCTTGTGAAATCGCACTGTTAGCGGCCCGACACTTATACAATTATACACATCGTTGTTGGAGGAGAAGTCATTGTTCAGGTAATTGTGAATAGCGTGGCGTTGCTCGTAGAGTCCTTTCCACGTTTCGAGAGATAGTAATAGCTGTTTTCCCCGATGATCTCCTATGGCGATCTCCACGTAACTCGACGGATCCACTCTGATGCCGATTTCGAGGAATTTGAATTCCGTTGCCGTCAATGCGTATCGTCTTCCAAGTATACGAACCGCACGAGACTCCAGCGAAACGCTGTAAAAAAATTAGGAAAAAGAAATTAAAACTAAATTAGGAAAAAAAAAAATTATAACTCATAAAAAAATATAAAAATAGAAAAAATATAAAATATATAAAATAGAAAAAGTTATACTTACTCGTCGCATTTCTTCTCGCACGTTTCATCGCGTCTCGGCATGTAGTAATTCATGCTGCTGCTTTTTTGGTGCAGAATATTTTTCTCGAGGGTATTAAAAAGTGAACCACCAGTTAGAACGGTCAACGAAAGACTGATCGTATAAAAGTACTAATAATCGAGTAACGGTCATTTTTAAAATATTAGGAGAAGGGGATTCTTAGAAATATATCTGGAGGGAAAGAACAAAGAGAAATATTTAAAATATTAGGAGAGGGGGATTCTTAGAAATATATTCTGGAGGGAAAGACAAATTATTAAAAGTAGTGGGGGTAAAAGAAATTCTTAGAAATACGATTGCGTGAGAAATTTTTAAAAGTAGTGGGGGTAAAAGAAATTCTTAGAAATACGATTGCGTGAGAAATTTTTAAAAGTAGTGGGGGTAAAAGAAATTCTTAGAAATACGATTGCGTGAGAAATATTTAAAATATTAGGAGAAAAAATTTCTTAGAAATATCTGGTTAGGAAAAATAACAAAGAGAATAGTATGTAAATAATATGTTTATTCAAAAAACGGATGATCGTCGGATCCAAGCCTGGATTTTGCGGCCGACCACCAATTAAATAATTTAAATACATTTTGTAACATGCAATTTTTTACATGTTTATTACACCGTAGAGTATATGTGGGATCTAACTTATTTAATGCAGGTACATCTTCATATATGGCATCCAAGGTCTCAATGGTGAAACCGCTGCTTGCATCGTCCATTATTTCGGCCAGCCATTCTCGCTTTTCGAGTCCTTTTACATACACGAGAGAGGACTCTTCATCGTCTTCTTGCTCATTTATGCCAACGATAGCTGCCGTAATCAAGCGCTGAGCCATGCCGTATGGAACATTTCCATCCTCCCATTGTAAGCTGTGATGATGTTGAGTTAGCCACGAGGCCTGACGCCTTTCCGACTTTATAAGCACGCTCCATGGCACAGGGCATGCGAAGAAATAGTGCGACAGGATATATCCTCTTCTCAGGATTGCCGCTTCCTTTACGATAAATTGTTTGTTTAGTATAAATCCTTGCAGGTCGACAAACGTTGGTGCGGACATGATCTCTTCGATGTGAGTCAGTCGAGAGGTATTACTTCACTAACATCAGACATCTCACATCATCTTGATTATGTATCCTCCTCCCCCTCTTTCACACGCGTAGTTGTGTAAACATTTTTAGGTGATTTTGCGCACAACGTTGGTCAACGGGTTGTATTGGATCACACGATCGTGCATGATGAGGCAGTACGCAGTGGTATTATTAGGTATATTCTCCTTACACTCAAATTCCAATCTCACATCCACCGTTGCGCTCTTGACCGATTCGTTTTGTCGAGAACAATCGATAATCACAAACGGACCGTTTTGTAAAAACCGCGTGATGGTGAGGCTCGGCTCGAGATACTCGTATCCGTAATAATTTTTGCAGAAATGCGCATACGTGTCATACAGAATCGACCATCTGTTTCTATCGAAATCCAGATTCATATCGTCGTACGGATAACATTCCGAGTTCAGATAGAGTTTCACTTTGGTTAATTTACAGTCGTCGAATCGACTCGTATCCTCGGACATGACATTTTTACGCCCCGTCTGCAGAGCAAAAATTACATATCGCGGCTTCTCCAGTTGAGTCGCGGTCTTAATGGCCCACGAATGCTTGGTCGTACGCTGCAATAGCGGAAATTCGTATAGATCCCACGAGCGGAAACCCATGCTGAGGTAACGTCCGCTTTCCAGAGCGCGCAGCATCGACAGCTTCTTAATCTCGCTCAACAACACGTGTGGCATTCGCCATTGTATCTTGAATATGTTGATCACAGGCTCCAGTGCAGAATTGCCATACAGGCAATTATTGTCGTTGCGCGCTCGTATTAGGATCAACTCATGACGCGCATTAATAACAACGCGTTTGTAATCCTCGCAAAATCCCAGCAACATGTGCAGCGGCACACAAAAATTAAAGTATCCATTCACAGTAGTCGGGCTATCCCAGCCAGCATTTCGCATAATCACGCTTCTGTCGGATGACATTGTTACATAGTTTTTCAGCAGACTTTTTATTCTCACATTTCTGTTGCGATCAATCTCCACACCATCGAGCTCATAGCGAATTTCGTCAAACATGAATGCGACGCAATTATTTCCCAGCATCACATTGGATCCCTCAACTGGATGATTTATCCGCAGTTCTCCCTCGATGTAGAGGAAACTCTCATACAGCAATGTATATAAATCCTGTTGTTGTATGGGTATTCTTATCTCGTCGCTGTATCCAAATGTTGTGTTGGTAAACGGGTTGTATGTGTGAGTCTCAATCTTGACGATGCGATCAGTCAAAGACTGGCTCTTCCTCGATGTTGAGAATCTCAGTCATTGTTCAGATGGCGCGCACCGCAAATCCCAAAGATTGTAAAAACGCAACGTTTGACGAGGTGAGTCTCTTCTTCGTAGTTGATTTGATATTAGCGAATGATGTTGCTGCTGGTCTGATTGTGTTCTTCGTGTCTTTATTCAACACGAGCATCCCGTCGCACGAGGGTGGCCCGCCGTCGTACGTGCAATCTAATTGTTATCTCTTCACCTCGAAAATCGAGCAATCGTCCCTCCTGGTCAGTAACGCGTAACACTAAATCAGTAATGCTCCGTACGAAGACCGGCAGGTAAATGATCTGCGCCGGCGTTTCCGATATCTTATATCCTGGTGGTACGCTCGGTGAAAATTCGTGTATCGTGTGAACGAGTTTATCGTTGCTGTATGCACCCGCGGTCACGTTACACTCTATGCGGATAATGTTCACGTTGATAATATTAATCGCCATGTTCGATTTGTGCCATTTTCGCGGTTGCAGTATACGATTCGAGAATCCCAGCAGCGATCCAATGTTGTTGGGCATGCTAAAGTTTATTCTGTAGGCACACTTGATCTCGCTTCTCATCGTATTGTAATTAGCGCGGAGCACGATTGGATAATCGTCATCGTCGACACCTTTATCGCTAACAGCATTATGTTTTCGGGAAAGTGCGCGTTTCAAAAATTCATGTATCGCTTGCAGCTCGTACGATCCCTCGGGAATCGTAATTTCCGCATCGTCTGTGCCGTAGTAAAATTTATTATTCGAGGAATTCACATTCGATATAGTGTGATAAGTTTCAAAATCCGTCAGACCGAGCTCGTAGTCCGCGTCGCTCAAATCTATGGGCGGAAAGTAGGTCGCCGCGAGAACGCTACTCTTCCCAGTCAATGTTAGTGTTAGCGACATGTTGACAAAACTGAGTTAAATAGCGCAATGTCAGTCTTTAAATTTGCTGCAAGTTGAACTAAAATTCAATCTCTCGGAGAAACTGCAAGCACAACTGTCCGCAGATACTCTGATCATAGGTTTGATAAGAGGTGTAATTGTATTCCAATTTCGGCACATTTAAATATCGCACCAATTCCTCGGGTGGTCGAAGATTGCCAAAACTGTCGAAATAGATTGCGCGAATTCCTCTTTTAGCATACGCCACCCAATGAGTGCCAGGACCGTCTGTACTGTCTAGATTAACGATACCACTCTCATTTTCTCGCGCGCCATTTATCGGTAAATTATTGCGCATAAATACACCTCTAAAGTATGGAATGTGCATACGTTTTGCAAGTTGTAGCAATTGCACATTTGTAGTTACACCTTTCGGCATTTTTAACGTTTTTTTGACGTTTTTTTTTTTTCTTCGCTCCTCGTCCATATTTGTAAGGGGCGAGATACAGTCCGCGGCCTTCCATGGCGCGATTGTGGCGTAGTATCTCTTGCAACTGACGTTGCGCGGCTTTATTGTCGTTTACCGCTTTTGCTACGCCAGCCGCTCCGCCAACCAGGGATCCGAGCGCGCCCAGCATTAGGTAAAATCGGCAAAAATCCGCCTCGTTTCGCTGCCGAAAGTATCCTCCTCTTCTTCGTCCTCTTTTTCGTTTTCAAGCCCATGCCGAGCTTCGTCTTGGCCTTCATCGCTGTCCAGACAACTGCGGCCGCGGCTCTCTCACCGAGACTCGAGTCTTTCGCGACGATGCGAGTTTTCGCTTTCTCGGCGAGTACCTTATCCGCCGCGTGTCTCTCGGTGAGTTCGCTGCTCCGAAAGTACGCTATATCGTGTTCACGGCACGCCGCGTCCAATGGGTTGACACCTTGATCACCTCTAGCCAATCGCTTTTCCAAACGAGTTCCCGGGCCGCAAAATTGATAGCCGCGAATATGAAGCTCGACCGGAAGTGCGTTTATCGCACGATTTAATAGACCTGTGCCTATTTTCGTTGACATCCGTTGCAATCTCTAGACATTACTGAGCAAAGCGCGAGTCCGCGCAGCTATAAATAGGCGGACGTTGGAGGTCAAATCGGGAGTGAGAAAATGAAATTCGTGCAACAACCTCTGACGATACGAGTGATGAATTACGACGACAGAGTACGCTTGCAGCGTGAACGAAGGTGTGCGCAAACACGGTACGATACTACCGACAACTATACGCGCGATTGTTTGCGGCCCCTCAAACTGCGGTAAAACCAACGTGTTGATAAGCCTGCTGGAAAGTCCGCACGGTGTGCGTTTCGAGAACGTGTACGTGTACTCTAAATCGCTGCAACAGCCGAAATATCGCTATTTGGAAGATTTATTGACGCCGATTGACGAAATCGGCTACTTTACATTCTCCAATAACAGTGACGTCATTCCACCGAGCGAGGCTTATCCAAATTCAATTTTTGTCTTTGATGACGTGGCATGCGACAAGCAAGATACGATAAGAGAGTACTTCTCAATGGGGCGCCACTCGAACATCGACTGCTTTTATCTCTGTCAGACATACGCGAGAATACCGAAACATCTTATACGCGACAACGCGAACCTGCTAATCCTGTTTAAACAGGACGCCACCAATTTGAAGCACGTGTACAACGATCACGTGAATACCGACATGTCGTATGAGGATTTCAGTGAGTTATGTCGTACATGTTGGCAACAAAAGTATGGATTTCTAGTGATAGACAAGGACAGCTCGCTTTCGAACGGGCGATACAGAAAAGGATTTAACGAGTTCGCGATACCGCAGAGCCATTAGTCGTCGCCAACAATCCTCCCGATCGAGAGAAACTCCAGAGAGAGTGCTGCCGACATGGTTGATAATATTCGCGAGCGTGAAAAAGTAGCCAAGGAGATTGCGAAGACGGCCGAATCGATCCGCAAGAAACACCGCGCTCTGAAGACCGGAAAGATCGATGATGATATCACCGTCAAGACTCATTTTAAACCTATTATCGAGCCGCTACAAAAGATTGTCGACAACGCGACGATTTCGGTGAAAAACGAGCCTAACACCGACGACGACGACGGTGTGAAGATCGAGACACGGTATGAGGGGGAAACACCGAAAAAGAGTAAACATAAAACCATCAAGCGATATAAAGAGGAGGAGGAGGAGACATTGAAAAAAAGAAAATATGATATTTCGAAGCCATTGGACGCTTCATTGCCGACAACATCTACATCGAAAAACGCACAACCTGTGATACCCAAAACACTCGTAGACGAAAATGTTTTCGAAACCACGCGTAACCCGCCCGAAATATCCCTTCGACACTGGTTAAGATCGTTGGAAGGTCGACAAATGATGCGAAAGGATTGGGGGCCATTAGGACAAAAGTACATGGACGCTCTCCTCGGTGCTGATGAGAAGAAAGAAATTGATAATGTATACGGAGTCTATTTCGACGAGAATGAAATGCGCATCGGAAACAAGCGATTCGCGATTGACAAAGATGACAATATAATCATAGGCGACACGCGGTACATTGGAACGCCCGGATTGTACGAGTTGATCTTCAAGAAAAGACCTGATTACCAGGAGGATGATTTGCAAAAATACAAACATATATTATTGGCGACAAATGCGCATAAACGCAATTTTGATGTGCAAGGCCGTGTGAAGAGTAGCAAGGGGGACAAGTACAAATATATAATCGCACCGTTGACGCGGGTGGAATCGGACGACCCAAAATCTGGCATGGGAATGCCTCGCGCTATGACGCTAACCAACAATAAGATTGATTACGTGCACTGGGACGACCCCAACGAGCTAGTGGATCGCCTACGATTGCTCGATGCTTCGCACTAAGCTGGCAACAACGCGCATGACAACGAGATCTTGTCGATTATCGAGGAACTGCGGGAAGCGGGCATTATTATAAATTAAACAAGGTTCCCGACAATCTATTCAGTTCATCGTGTGACACTTTACAAAGCATTGAAAAAAATGTCTATCAATAAATTTGGATTATTCGAGAGGAGAAATGATGCAACCCCTGGTACAAACGATCAATGGTATAGATCAGTGGTTCTTAACCGGTGTTCCGCGAACTTCTTACAAGTGTTCCGCAAAAGCGCGGCGTACTAGTTAGGATAATGCTCGGTACTAGATGCACATTTCGGTTTCAAGGCAATTCAGGCCGATTTCTGAAGCGACGCGGCAACTCCTCTACTGTCCTCCCCTCCTCCCCCTTCCGTTCAAGGTTCGACGGCCGAGCCGCCGATCGCGTGTTTCGACTGTCGCTGCGTCTGTTGACGATGCAGACAAGATACGACTTGCATTTTCGAGTAAGCTCTTCAGTAAACTATCTAAACGTTTCTAAGCGTCTCTGTTCTAGTCGTTCATTTGATTTGACAAAGTCCATTTTTGATGTGTATTTGGTTTGTGTGTTGTGTATAAACATTATAATTGATAACATCTTTAACTTAGATCTCTCACATATAAGATCAGGTAATACATTTTTTATTAATAAATAACTTTAATAATTATTTTCATTTTTTAGTTAAAATTTATTATTTCAGAAAGAAATTTATATCAACGTAATAGCGTACAATGAATAAATTTATTATTAAACGGAAACGTGATACTGAGCAAAATATTAATGATGGAGCAAGTACAAGTGGAAGTAGTAGTAATGATGTTGCTGCAAATACTTGTCATACAGAAGACAAAATTATACGTAGTAAAATAAGAAAAATTAATAGACAGTACTCGGACGAATATTTAAATTTGGGTTTTACTTGGACCGGTGAGGAAGAATGTCAAATTCCACAGTGTCTTATATGTGGAGAAAAACTGTCTAATAGCGCAATGGCTCCTGCTAAGTTGAAACGCCACTTTACTACGAAGCACGCCAATCTTGCTTCAAAAACTAAAGATTATTTTAAAAAACTGATGGACATGCAAGTTAAACAAGTAAAACATTTTGAAAAAACTGTTAAAATTTCCGACAAGGCACAACTTGCGTCATATAAGGTAGCTGAATTAATTGCTGTAAAGTTAAAATCACATACCATAGCAGAGTCTCTTATTTTACCAGCATGTTGTGAAATAGTAAAAATTATGTTTGGCGACAAAGCAAAAGAGGAAATTATGAAAATTCCTCATTCTAACGATACAATAAAAAATAGAATTAAAAATATGTCAGATGATATTGAAAAAACAGTTGTCGATAAACTTTCTAAACGATATTTTGCTTTACAAATTGACGAGTCCACTGATATTAGCGGTAAAGCTCATATATTAGGATTCGTTCGTTTCATTCACAAAAACGAAATAGTGAATCAATTTCTATGCTGTAGAGAACTTACTGAACGTACAACAGGACAAGATGTTTTTGACTCTATTACGTCATATTTTGAAAAATTTAAAATATCATGGGAGCTATGTGTAGGAATTTGTACGGATGGTGCTCCATCAATGGTAGGCCGTATTAAAGAATTTGTTACTCTTGCAAAGACAAGAAACTCAAATATTATATTTACGCACTGTTTTCTGCATAGAGAATCTCTAGTTTCAAAAACATTACCAGCAACATTAAAATCTGTACTAGACCAAGTTATACATATGGTAAATTACATTAAATCAAGACCTTTAAAAACACGCCTTTTTAAAAAACTTTGCATATCTATGGAAGCTCAATACGAATCTTTGCTTTTGCACACTGAAATAAGATGGTTATCCAGAGGTAAAGTGCTATGCCGAGTTTTAGAACTTAAGAATGAATTGTTGGCCTTTTTTCAAAATGAAGGTACAACTACAGATGCTTTTGTAAAATGTCTTGAAAATGATATTTGGTGTTCTAAAATGGCATACTTAGCTGATATTTTTAATTATTTAAATAGCGTTAATACAAGTATCCAAGGAAAAAATGAAAATATTTTGACATCCACTGACAAACTGTCAGCATTTCAAAAAAAAATATCTTTTTGGAAAAATCGCATATCAGAAAAAAATACAGTAGATATGTTTACTTCGCTTCATAATAAAAATGTCGAGGAAATTATTTCCGTTATAATAGAACATTTAACACTATTGGAAGAAAAGATTACAAGTTACTTTCCTTCTTTAAATACAGAAAATTTTGACTGGATACGAAATCCATTTGGCACAGTTAATACATCGAGTTGGGAATTTTCGTTACAAGAAGAAGAAGAATTAATTGCCTTGTCAACAGATCGTACTTTAAAAATAAAATTCTGTGAAATAACTCTTGAGGAATTTTGGATTTCTATCCAAGCTGAATACCCAGGTCTCTACACAAAAGCATTGAAAATTTTATTACAGTTTTCAACATCGTATTTGTGTGAGCTCGGTTTCTCAACGGTCACCAACATAAAAACTAAAAAACGTGAAAGACTTACTAATATAGATGAAGAAATAAGGGTAGCTATATCACATATTAGACCTGATATTGCTGAAATTTGTAAAAGTCGACAAGCTCAGGTATCACATTAAAATTGATTTGAAAAGTTCCATTTTTATGAAAGAGCTGTTTATAAAAAAGTTTATGAAGAGTTTATAAAAGAGTTACTTTAGTTGCAAATTTTATGAACATAATTTTTTTAATTAATGTTTTTTTTACTGTTATGTAATCTGTAATTTATAATTTTTAATAAAAGATATGTTTATGCACATTTTTATTATTCATTTTATGACCTTAGTGATTTTTGTGTTCCGCAAATTTTCTTTATAATCAAAAGTGTTCCGTGACTTCAAAAAGGTTAAGAACCACTGGTATAGATTGATTAGAAAATGCGTGCGCAAAAACGCTCTGCATCGCGTCGCTACAGATTATGACGCGAGATCGCGCAAGATTCGCCGTGTAGCGCAACCTGAGGCGGATACCGATGTCGTCAACAAATTGTACCTGGAAGAGTGCTTTAAAACATTGATGATCCAACAGAAAGAGTCAGATGAGAAGCTGGCTGCGTTAGAGAAGGATGTACGAGCGTTGGAAACTGCGACAAAAGAGCTTCTGCGTGCGCCAAACACTACCTCAGACATCTAATGAGCGGTTGGCTCAGAAACGTCTATCAAACAGTTGTGAAACGTCTAGAAAACATTCTCGAGTGGTTGCAAACAATTGTTGAACAGCTACGAAGGATTATCAGCGTGCTACCAAACAACAATGAGTGGCATCAGTGACCGACCTGGAAGCAGCAGTGAACGATCCGGAAGCAGCAGTGAACGACCTGGAAACGGTGGTGAACGCGACCGCTACGAGCGAGGTTACGATCATGTCAAACAGGGTTGCGAACGAGGCTACGAACAAGTCCTTAAAGGTTACATAAAAGGCTATCAACAACTCAGTAAGGGTTGCGAACAGGTCAGGGACGGCTGCGAACGGGCCAAGGCGGGCTACGAACGGATCAGAAACGACTTGGGACGAGGCTGTGATCGAGTCAGGAACGATTTTCGAATGGGCCAAGGACGTGAGTGAACGAACGTGAAAGAACCTGAAACAACGTGGTACGAACGTGAAAGAACACCAAAACAACGAGAATTTAACCCGAAACAACGAGGCACGAACCCGAAAGAACGAGGCACGAACCCGAAAGAACGAGAATTTAACCCGAAAGAACGAGAATTTAACCCAAAAGAACGAGAATTTAACCCGAAACAACGAACCCGAAAGAACGCAAAAGAACGAGGCGCGAACCCGAAAGAACCCGAAACAACGAGAATTTAACCCGAAAAAACCCGAAACAACGAACCCAAAAGAACCCGAAAGAACGAGGCACGAACCCGAAAGAACGAGAATTTAACCCGAAAGAACCCGAAAGAACCCGAAAGAACAAGGCACGAATCCGAAACAACGAGAATTTAACCCGAAACAACGAGGCACGAACCCGAAAGAACGAGGCACGAACGCAAAAGAACCCGAAACAACGAGGCACGAACCCGAAACAACCCGAAACAACGAACCCCAAAGAACCCAAAAGAACAAGGCACGAACCCGAAAGAACCCGAAAAAACCCGAAACAACGAGGCACGAACCCGAAAGAACGAGGCACGAACGCAAAAGAACCTGAAAAAACCCGAAACAACGAGGCACGAACCCGAAAGAACCCGAAAGAACGAGAATGAATAGTGAAAATAACAACGAGCAACATAGTTTGAGAGACGGCAGTTGGTAAACGAGTTGCACGCGTCAGCGAGAAAAAATTTCCCTCGAAGACATGTCATAGTGCGAGGATACGATGATCTGTGGCAAGCCGACATTGTCGAGATGCGTCCATACTCCCGTTTCAACAGAGGTTACCACTACATACTCACCATCATCGATGTGTTGAGCAAGTATGCGTGGGCTGTACCACTCAAGAGTAAAGGAGGAAGCGAGACAGCTGACGCAATCGCCAAGATAATTCGGGATAGCAAGAGATGCCCGAAAAACATGCAAACCGATAACGGAAAGGAATTTTACAACGCCGATGTGCAACGACTTATGCGAAGACATGACATTAATCACTATTCTACATATTCGATATTGAAGGCGTCGGTCGTCGAACGATTCAATCGCACGCTAAAGAACGACATGTGGAAGATGTTTACGCTGAATGGTACTTACAAGTGGTTCGACATGCTGCCACGTCTCGTATCAGATTACAACGGACGCAAGCATCGAACGATTGGTATGCGACCCGCCGACGTTACCCCCGCGATCGCCGAAAGACTCTTGGCTACCGTGTACAATCGTGTAAAAATCGCGGGCCCGGCAAAGTTCAAAGTAGGTGATCAGGTACGCGTCAGCAAGTACAAACAACTTTTCGAGAAGGGATACACGCCAAATTGGACAACCGAGGTGTTTAAGATTGTTAAAGTGCAGCATACTATCCCGTAACATATCTACTTTTGACACCTTTTGCCTTTTAGTGTCCTTTTTACCATCCACCCGCAAAGCATACATTTTTGCTCTAAGCCCGACGAATTCGGTCATTATCGCGCCGTTATTCTCATCTTTCATCAGACCCGGCACCTTTTTATTCGCGAGCGGTATACCGTACGCATTATTCGCGGCGTAATCGCTGGTATCGAATCGAGCGATATCACGTTTCAAATTTTCATAGACATCATGACATTTAATTTGATATATTAAACTATCCGTCGGTGTACATTACTCTACAATTGTCACGATAGAGCGGTGACATGTATTCGTGGTGAAATTCATAAAGACATACTTTTGATACGTCGAGTATGCACATGCCGACGTAGATTGGTTTGTAGATTTTAACTTCGAGTTTGCGTAATTCTATGGCAACTAATTTTTCCGAAAATATGCTAGTACTATGAAAATTTGGTTTAGCGATCATTGCCTCCGCACCGTACCGTCCGTCCCATTTTGTTAATAATTTTACATTCACATGATTGCGCACATTTTCCATCGTCTTGCCAAATACCGCATTATTCATCAATTTATATAAATTTTTTTCAAAATCGTTTTTCGCTCGTGTTCTAAACTGTGTGTTGAGTTCGATGTATTTTTGAAGCCACGCTGACTGCGTGAATTGTAGTATGCGATATATTTTTGTTATGCGTAGCCCGTGGCGCGTGCACTGCTGTAGATTACGATAGTGTATTACGTAGCGCTTCTTATCGTAAAGCGTTGCGAGGAGTTTATACTCCCGCTTGCCGGGCGGCTTATCGCGCGTCGGGCAAAACGGTAGGTCAATGTGCGCGTCATGAAGATGCCGCGGATACTCTAAATCTACTTCGAGAACATAGCCTATAGGCGAATCGAACGCGATAGATGATACGTCAAAATTCGATATATCGTCGACCCACCGAAAATCGGCATATGGCAATGGTTGACACATTGCCCATCCGTACAAATTATTTACATCGAAATACATTAGGTACGATGAGGGTTTCGATGGGTCGTACGATTGCATGTACTTGTTATTAGCCTGTGCGTATCGGCCTGAACATTGACTAAGGCCGCCGCGTATACCTCGTTCGACAAACATTACCATGTCAATGTCTGTTAATAATTCAAATTTTATATTTGTATGTTTTAACATGGCGTCCCATGTATATCCGGGGAGAGTATAATAATACGCGGGATCGAGTCCGTAACTTTTTATACAACTATCGCGAAAATTCTCAAATATATCGGCTAATAACAAGACATCAATTTTTAAATATAAATCGCTATATTCGCCTAGCGTTCGAAGGGAGAATCGGCTCCAGACGGTCTCGGCGTGCGCGTAATCATTCTCGGATACTGTGTCGCCGGTCAGGGAACTGTAAAATGAGTCGCGCGGCGGTAAACGTGTGTCTTGTAATCTGTCCACGCAGTCAATGTATTCGTATGGAAAGACACCCTTTCGTGTCAATAAATTGAATTTTTCACTAGTTAAATTTTGATATTCCGAATGTAAAATTTTTAGTTTATCTTTATCCAAAAATGACGCTAATTTGTCGAGACTAGCGCTGAGAAATTTATATGAGTCTATGAACCGTAATTTAATATAATTTTTTGCATTTTTGTCTTGTGTCAATTTAACAGTCTTCGAGAATGAAATGTATTTTTCCTTTGTTATCGGCAATAATTCGATTTCCCCTTCGAACGCTGTGGCTATGTCCTCGATAATGAAATGCGCGTCGTAGCCGGACAGATTGTAAAAGACTATAGGAATACAAAATGATTCTTTGTAATTTAAGTTACAATTTGAGTGCGCGGGACCCCTGTACCGCCCGGTGAGGTGGCAATGATCGCGGACGCGTGTATCGTCTTCGTCAAACGGTTTCTCACAAATGTGACAATGCGTCGCGGTGCGAAATTTTAACCACTCGTCAGGCGTTAAATTTACCATGGGGACATTGGTCGTTAAAATATTTTTTACGCGGATTGCTAAATTTTTAAGCTGTTCGGCGAACCACGCGACGCAATCGACACTACGGCGGGAATTGTACGCGGACAACGAACTGTCATACGAACACTGTACGTAATACGCGATGCTGAACACTTGATGGTGTTGATGATTTTTGGCATCTTCGGTCTTTGCCAAAACACACTCGAGGTCGGCGTACACTACAAACGGCAGCCGCTCCTTCCTCGTGTAATTGTCGAAGCTGAGCCACTTGTCCTTGTCGCTTGGCAACTGGATAGCACAGTCGTTCAATTTCCCGCAATCTTCCGTATGCGCTTGCAATTTATCCGCCGCTCCGAAATAGTGTAAACATCTGTAAAAAATAAAAAATTTAATTAGAAATATTTTAAATATAATTTAAGTTTACTATATACTTACCGATCGCAAATAAATTTTCTACATTTCTTTTTGCTCAGTTGCGAGCTCACGAGACGAGACAGATTTTTTATGCACGCGAAATGCCCGTGTTCGTCCTCCACGTACAGCAGATTGACGTGCCTGTCCTTCTTTTTTTCCGAAAGACGCAACGGGACGATGTTCTCGTTCTCGATGATGTACACATTCACGGAGATGTCGTTTGCAAGTTCAAACTTTTTAATTTGATTCACAGTCACTGGAAACTCAATGTTTTGGAGATTCAGCACTGTTGTGTAATGTGGATAAGAGGATTCTCGACCCGTGTTTATTTCAGCAGGGTAAAGAGCGGCCACCACCGACCATGCAAAACACGCATTGTCCGCTGATTGCACATTAACCACCGCTCTCTTTGCCATAATTTTTTGCGGTAATTTGACATAACATCCCGCGCGCATTGGATTGTACTTATTTACATTCACTGTCAAATCTATTATCCGCGACAATGCCCAGCCGCTATCGCGTTCCTGGAACTCTTCTAGCGATGCTAGCGTGGGCTCGATTACGCGGCGCTCGTACCACTCGCGTACATCGGACGTGCGAAAGAGTTCAAAGTTTCTTGTGTTAATACTTTTATTGGCACGCTTGTCACCGGACACAAATTCACCGTTGAAAACAGTGTTCACTTTTACACTGATGTGTCTCTGCAGCACATTCTCCACGTTCTCGACTATAATGTCTTTGGCATTTTCCAAAAATTGACGCGGTTCGATATAGTCTGCGTTAATTACCGCACCGGTCAGTATACGGCTATCGAACGCCGTATCGATTTCGCGCCAAACTAGTCTTTGCGCGTTATTGCCGCCGCCACTAGGCATGGATCCACCACTAAACATGGATTCACCGACATACTGTCTCTGCAAGCGCACCTTTGCACCCTCGAGTCGCGCTATTCTCGCCACGAGAGATTGCCTATGTCCAATCGAGAGACGCGGACGCTTGACACGGCTGCGTTCTTCCAGCTGTGTGATAAATTCTTCGCACTCTTGCAGCCATCCGAAATATTCGCCCAAGTTAGCAACTTGGCGGGAACGCTCCAACAGGTCGCGCTCAACGTTCTCCATTTTTGTAAAAAATTCACTTTTTCACACTTATTACAAAAAAACTTCTTTGCACACTAAACTTTTTTTCTTGCACCTCGAATGAAGCATGCGCTCGCCAGTGGTACTATGGCCCGGCAGCGGCATCGGTCCTCATTATATATCCCCGATCAACCCTTTGTTCGTCAACGTACGAACGAGAAAAATTTAGATGACGTAAATTTTCGGCGCTTGTTTTGTTTATAAATTCCTGCAGCCGCTGGTTATCGGCGCTGGTATTTCTTCCTAAGATAAACAATAAAGAACCGCCGCTTATTGGGGAGGTACCGCGAGGGTGATATACAATCCCATGCAAAAACATGTCGCAGGCCGCAAGCGGTGAGATTGCAGGCAGCGAGGTCGCAAGCGGCGAGGTTGCAGGCAGCAACTTGTTCGCCCTGAAACTTTACCCGCTGATATTTCTTAGAAATATATGTATAGATCATGTATCAACCCCCTTGATTGCCGGCGTATGCCAAGCGGTGGCCCTTCTTAAAATTTGATTATCTTAGATTTTCAGAGAACTGATTGTTGGCGCTCGGATCCAAGCGGCCCTTCTTAGAATTTAATTATATTTCTTAGAAATATACAGATAACGTATGGGGGAAGAAACGCAACCCCCTTGATTGTCGGCGTATGCCAAGCGGTGGCCCTTCTTAGAATTTGATTATATTTCTTAGAAATATACAGATAACGTATAAGGAGAAGAAACGCAACCCCCCCCCTCCCCCCTGATTGTCGGCGCTCGAAATGCGGCAGCCATTCGCAGAATTTTTATCTTATCTTCGGAGAAAATTTATGAAAACTTTGATACCGCTCAAAGACGCCGCTTATCTTTGATACCTTACAAAGACGCCGCTTATCTTGGATTCGAAAACTTAGCTTATCTTGTTTATAAATATATCAGGTAACATGATCCCCTTATCTTATCTTGTTTATAAATATATCAGGTAACATGATCCCCTTATCAGGTTATCTGATATGTTTATAAACAAAAGATAAGCTTATCTACTGATAAGACCCCCTCCCCCCGCGTGACGTCACCCCCCTCGCCACCGATTCCCCCCCGCCCCGCACCCCCCTCATTGCCCCTGAGTTAGAACCCCCCTAGTATAACTACTACTCTCAGATCACAGCTATTTAATGTTCGTTGAACATGGTCACTCAATCCTTTTACAAAAGGAAAAATGACCATGTTGGAAGTGTCAAAAGAATTCTTTCCCCTCTGTGGATAATTATCTTGTGATTTCAGATGTAGCAGCTGCAATCTTTTATTAATAATTGAATCAATTAGACTCATTGGATAACAGTTGTTTTACTAACAATATATTTTGCGCATGAAATCTACTGTTAGACAAAATAATGGACCTATCAGTGAGACTAAGAATAGTACTAATTTTGTATTTGTAAGGATGATTGGAATGAAAATTAATGTATCTTCCCGAAAAGATGGATTTTTGATACCAGTTCGTGATTAATCTTTGGTTTTCCCTTATAATGGACGTATCAAGAAAATTAATACAATTGTTAGATTCAATTTCATAAGTAAACTGCAGTCTAGAATAATATCCATTAAATTGTGTCAAAATATTGTCAATTTCATTTCTCGAAACAATAGCAAATATGTCATCGACATATCTGCAGTAAACTGACAAAGCGATATCATACATTCGCTATCTTTAATGTTAACATCCCTAATGCCCTTAACAAACGCCTAACTATCTTTGACATGTGAGACAGGTTTACTAACCGACTGAGACAGAATGTCGCATAATCATATCAGTGAGTAGTCTCAGTGGAAAAGCTTGTAACCGGTCAAATGGAAAGCTTGTAACAAATTGGTACAGGAAGGAAACGTGTTCGAACAGATATATGAATTTCTTTTCCAATCACCTTTTTAAGTATAAAATGAACACAATTTTTAATCTTGTAGATCACACGATTCTCTTATCTAATGACCAGTTTCACGACGAGAATATTAATATCGTGAAACAGATTTTATTTAATAACTGTTTTCCTAAACATATAATTGATCGTTGGGTTAATAAAAGGATTAATTTTTTAAAACACAGAAATATGAATGAATCGAGTAATGAGCAAAATATTGTTGATAAGTCTCCTTTCATTTTACTATCTTATGTTAATAGCTTAAGCGATATCGATCGAATTTTTAAAAATATCGGATTTAATGTTGTTCATAATGTTCCTAAAAACCGAATCATTTAATTACACTCGGCAAGGATAGACTGCCTACAGATAAAAAGACTGTAGTAGTTTACAAAATTAATTGTAATGATTGCAACGTGTCATCGGACAAACAAAGAGATATCTATGTACACGTATAAAAGAACATTTCAGCAACATCAAAATGCATTCGAGTAATTTATCAGTTATCAGCAAACATAAAATTGAATTCGATCACGATTTTGACTGGACTTTACCTGTTATTTTGCATAGTGAAAAACACGTAAGAAAAAGAGAAATCGCTGAAATGTTTTTTATTAAGGGAAATAATAACCGCTATTAATTTACAAAAGGATACCGACAATCTAAGTAATATCTACGACAAAATAATAAAGGTCGTTTAGTTTCCAGTAACTCGTCTAAGAGTCTTGACGTGTTGTCAAACCGATACTATGTTCGTTCTTGACATCTTAAAATTATAATTTTATTTTTATTTTTACAGGTATGTTTCGCTTCTTTTTATCATTTTGTAACTGTTAGTGAAGTAATTTTGTTTTTTATTGTATTAATCTCTGTCTATGTATATCTAGATCATTTAATAAGGACTCAAAGAAGGGTCGAAACGTTGTGATTAAATAAATAATATTTGCCAGTACGGTCGAGAGAAGATTCTTATCTTATATTAATTTTAATTCTCGAATATCCATTATGTACATAATTTTAATTTTCAAATATCCATTATGTACATAATTTTAATTTACTGAATTTTAATTATGTATATAGTTTTAATTTCTGAATTATAATTATGTATATAATTTTAATATCTTAATTTTCGTTATGTATCAAGTATCAGGCAACACAAACGCGCACGAAGCGCGCATTATTGATTTCGTTTTTATTTTTTATTTTTCAACTGTCAAACTATTAATATTCACGATGGCTGTTGTTTGATACTATTAAATAATGCGCAATGTTAATCAAGACAACTAATTAACATTGCGAAATATTTGTGATAATTGATTTTGCATGCCTTTTATAAAAAGGAATTCTTGTATGTAAACAGAAAATAAATACAAAAATATTTATTAAAATAAAATTATAATTAAAAAATTAGTATACTTGATGAAATATTATATGGTACGGAAGCAAAGTGCAAATTTTCACTTAAACAATTTCTTTTTCTAATGCATTATATCGTATATATATATATATATATATATATATATATATATATATATATATATACAGAGTGGGCCATTTTAAAAAATACGATTAATTTTCTCGTAAACTAAGCGAAATATCGAAAAATAATTCAGACATGTGTTGTATGGTTTCGAAGGGGCTATAAAATGGTGCCATTAGTTTGACCTTGGATATTCAGTTAAAGGTCATGCGAAGATCACCTCAATTTTTTTAAATGGCACCCCCTATTTTTTATTACATATTCTTGTAGCTGATCTCGAGAGCTTTCCAAAACACTGCAGTCAAATGTTTCCATTGCGTACTTTTCGTGTTATAAAGCTCGAAAGTTACTACCTTTTGATAAAAATACAAAATTATTTCTTAAAATATTCACTTTCCGATAGTCTTATTTTACATGCTCCGACCAATCAGGGCAAAGTCCAAGCATGATCCAGCTAGTTAAGACAAGATCCGGACACGATCGTATTTTTTAAAATGGCCTACTCTGTATATATATATATATATACTTATTTTCAACATTTTGTAGATTTTAAACATCGAAAAATTAAATTGATCAAAAATTATCTCATTGTTTAAAAATTATACACATTTAAAATCTACAAAATTTTGGAAATAAGTTATTAGAATATAAAGATTTATAGAACATGAAATTAGTTGTCTGAAGCAAATTACATTTATAAACACATAACCCGTTATTTTTACATACATAAAAACTTGTGCGTTTATTCAAAATAAGAAGAAAAAGACAGTAAGAATAAGAAAGACTGAGCAACGGAGACAGAAAGAGAGAGAGAGAGAGAGAGAGAGAGAGAGAGAGAGAGAGAGAGAGAGAGAGAGAGAGACAGAAAGCACATGTTTATTATTATTTTCCTTTAGAGGTCTGTGTTATTCTTTTCTTAAATTATGTATTATAAACTCCAAACAAACAATCACCGCGAATAAAACCAATATAAAATCAATTTTAAATTGTATAAATTATAAACTTGATAATAAAATAGACGATTTTTTCTCAGCGAAAACGTCGTAGTATAAATATATTTCGAGTTAGTTAAACGATTAAAAATAAATGGTTTTTCGCAAACTAAGTCTTGTAGAAATAAAATATTAACAACTCACATTCGTCAATTCCTTTTAAGTAGGATTTACTATTCGTAGAACTTTAATTTAATTTTATCAATATTTATTTTATCAAATCTTTCTAATTAAGATAATATTTTTTATATATTCTTATCATCAATATATATATATATATATATATATATATAACATTATTTTTTGATTATAAAAATAAAAAAATTTTT